>NC_057710.1:85581369-85596763 GCF_004010195.1 Chiloscyllium plagiosum
TCAACCTTACAGCATGATCCCTTTCTGAGTTTTCTGCCTCATTGATACAGTTGTCTTTCTTGACTTCTCTTGTTCTAACTTTCCCTTCAATTTCCTTTTTAAACATCCAGTTTGTCCCCCCCCCTCCCCGCTACTTAGTTTAAATGTAGCGATGTTGCAGTAGCAAACCTGCCTGTCAGAATCCTGGTCCCTAACCTATTAAGGTGCAAACCGTCTCTCTAGTAGAATTTATGCTTACCATAAAATATACCCCAGTGATCCAAGAACTTAAATCCTTGCTTCCTGCACCAGTTCCCCAACCACACGTTCAAGTCGATTATCTCCCTGTTTCTGGCCACACCAGCCGAGGAACTGGAAGCAAACTGGAGATAACCACTTTGGACATTCTGCTTTTCAGCCTTCTTCCTAGTTCTCCGAAGTCCCGCTGTAGTATGTTCCTCCTCTTCTTCCCGACATCATTTGTGCCAACATGTACCACCACCTCTGGCTCTTCACCCTCGTCCTTGAGGATTTCCTGCACTTTGTCCGCGATGTCTTTCACCCTGGCACCAGGAAGGTAACACATCATCCTTAAATCCTGTCTGCTGCCACAAAAACCCCGGTCAGTTCCTCTCACGATGGAGTCCCCTATTACCACGGCTCTGTGCGATGTCTGACTCTTCCACTCTGCCTCTGCGCCAATTTTTGATTGACAGACCTGGCCGCCTTGCAAACTGGCAGTGTCATCAGTCTCTACTGTTTCCAAAAGCTTCAACTTGTTCCCGACAGGTCCTTCTCCCGGGGTCTCTTGAACCTGTCTTCTTTCTGCCTTCCTCATCGTCTGCTCTCTTCTGGCATGATTGGTGTAATAACCTCGCTGAAGGTCTTGTCCAGAAAGATCTCGTTCTCTCGGATGAGCCAAAGGTCCTCGAGTTCTTTCATCAGCGCTGCAATATGCTCGGTCAATAGCTGAATGTGCACACACTTTCCACACATATACGAGCCAGACACACCAGAGTCGTTGACCTCCCACATCAAGCACGTAGCGCACTGAACCGGCAGGGAAGTCATGTCTTCACCCTCTTCAACTGTGGCGTAATCACTTCATTCAACCTCCTTGTCAAAGACTCCTGAGCTGAAGCCTCACTCTTCGATCCAAACTTCCTTAGACCCTCTTTTTGTGGCAATCATGTGGACTTTTAATTTAGGTTAGAGGAGGAGGGAGGGAGGGAGACCCTACTTTGTAGGACCTGGGGTTTAGAACACACCCACTCTAATAGCAATCACTTACCTTCCCGACGGGCTTTGCGCTCCGCCTGAACTTCCGCCCAGCTCCCGCCGGTCTCTGCTGCGAAAAGACGAGCAAAAGCTCGCATAAAAATTCAGCAGATATAAGGGAAGACAAATGGAATGTTTACCTTTATTTCAAAGGGAATGGAAGAGAAATTCTTGCTAAAATGATACAAGGCACTAGTCAGACCTCAATAGAATACAGTGAAAGATTTTGGTTTCCTTACCTAAGGCATTGGAGGAGGTTTGGAGAAGGTTCACCAGGTTTATCCCAAGCATGTACAGATTTTATGAGGAGAGGTTGAGTAGGTTGGGCCTGTACTGAGTGGAGGTTAGAAGTGTAAGAGGTAACCTTATTGAAACATACAAGATTCTTAGGCAGTTTGACAGGATGGATTCTCAGAGGTTGCTTGCCCTTATGGGAGAGTTGAGGACCAGAGGGCATAATTTCTTTTCTAAAAGGTAGTGAATTTTGTGGAATTCTTTACAGCAGAGGATTGTAGAGGATGTGTCATTAAGTATGTTCAATGCTGAGATTAACAGATTTTTAATTAAGGATTATGGAGAAAAAGCAGTAGAGTTAAGGATCATCGAATCAGACATAATCTCATTGAATGTTGGAGGAGACTCAATGGGTTAATGGCTTAGGTGTGTTCCTGCGTCTTATACTCTAAATCAGAAACAAAGACTGACTCACTCAAACAGTATAATAATCGCCATTTTTATTAAAGTTTATTAAAGATTTTATAAATACATGCTGAATTAAATACAATTGGCAAATAAAACTCCAAAAGTTGGCATCTATTCAGTATTAAAACAAAAATATAACCAAACCTAAAATCATTTAAATAATAAAGATAAATTGAAGATAATTTAATGCAGTTCAAAATTTGGAATACTAAATAAGTCTCACAGGTATGCATCATAAAAACAAATGTCCACTTAAAGGTGAATCTTCAATTTGCAATGACATCAACAGCTGTAAACATTTGAGGCAGCTATGTTATATGACATTAGAACTACAGAACTGGAATATCTAATTGGATAATAATGTGAATATCAGATTTGATTTTAATGGGGAAACCATTACTTTTTAAATCAGTAACTTATTTCACTTATTTTATCCCAGTGGAATTTCGATGGCATCAAGAAGTCTAAGCAAAATATACTTGATCAAAATGTAAAGTTGCTATTTAATGATTATTATATATATTTATGAACTACACTCAAGAAATCAATACTGATTTCTTAGTAGTTATGTTAAAACATTGCTAATTCCAGCGTAAGAAGCTCATTTGCATTTATTAACCATGTTGTTAGCCTATTTTACTATTGGTATGTCTCAAGAGAATAAATGTGAAGATGGTAAGATCTTGGTTTACGCTGTATGGTCAAGGATGAGATAGCACATCAGTGACAGTTATTAATAATGAGACAATTTTGGGAATGGTAGCAAAAGTACTAGTCACAGTTAATGAGAACAAACATATTAATAAATATCTTGCATATAAAATAGAAAACCTAATTCAATACAAAAATATCTTTGCAGAATAAAAAGTATCTTCATAATGATTGACAGTATTGTACAGATATATACAGCTTAAGATGGGCATTGCATTAGATTGCGTAAATCTCAGTGCCACATTATCTTGAGGTCTGTTTAAGAAAGTATATGGGAAAATATATAATTAATAACACCATATTCAAATACTATAATTCACATAGTTTATAAACCAGCACTTTTTTTTCCTGTTTTTTTATATACCTTCTTGCAGCTTTACCACAGCAGAAAACATTTTGTTTTATGGTTCACTTCTCATTACACTAATATGGTAGATTTAATCCTGTGAAATAAAGGTATGCTCATGTAAGTAAATATATGTTCTATAAAGGCATTAAGAAAAACTAACTGAAAATTAATCATTTGCAATTTCCAACTCTAATGCTGTGCAGTCATTTGACAATGAGAAAGGGGCTAAATGTTGCTGCTGTTCTGTCACACATCACAGAACAAAAATATGGTTGGGCAAGCTCTTTTGTTTTAATAAGTAATATAATGCAGAAGTTCAAACCTACTTTAAGCACAGGTAGATGTTATCTGAACAATTGGAAAAAACGCTGTTCTTTTAATAACACTAAAATGTTAAACAAGCTGACAAATGTGCATAGAACATTGATCTATCTTGGAGTTATCACAATTCACTCCAATGACGAGAAATGTAATTAAAAAATTTGCCTGGAACTTAGAATACTTCATTTCAAAATTTTGCAAAAACTGATGAAATCAATACTGCAAAAGATTCAGCTTGCAACTTTGCAAACGCTGTTTTGGTGAGAACTATGGATCCATTTGTGAAACGTTCAACTGGCTTTAGTGATGGATACTCCTTCAAGAAACTTCTAAAACTGGGAAGAGAAAAATAGAAGTTTTAATTACAACATAAATTAAACAATTTTACATTATATAAAGCTTTGTATGAACCTGTGTTTGAAAAGGCAGACTATTGAACTTTATATAATGAACAAATGGCCTCCATTTGACCTTCAATATATATGCACCATCCCAGCTCCATAAATGTATATCTTCTCCACTTCATTTATCCTGCCAACTCATAAAAAAAATTCATTCACATGATATGGGATTTGCTGGAAAGGGTGGCAAATATTGTCCATCCCTAATTGCTCGAGAAAGTCGTGTTAAATTGTCTTCTTGAGCCATTGTAGCTCATGTGGTGCAATACATCCACAGTGGTGTTGGGGAGTTAAAAATCTTGACTTATTGTAGCTCCAAATCAGGATTATTTTTAATTTGGATGAGAACATGAAGGCGCTGGTGTTCCCATGTATCGACTGCCTTCGAGGAGTGGAGATTAAAACACTTCATACATATGTTTAACTGAGCCAAAGGCAAATATCACATTTCTGGGGTTCGTTTCTTCATCCTACCTTTCTAGTTATCCTTGTTGTATAGATTAATAATGCTCAGCCAGGAGGCAGCCACCCATGACACTGTTGAACTATAAGTCATTCTGTTATAATCTGTGTTTTGTCTCTGTGAATTTGCTGTATTGCGATTGACAAATTGGGGATGCTGTTTCTATAGCACAAACTTTTAACACTTTAAATACTATTTCTAAAGTACCATTTCTCTATAACATAGGGTTGCAGAAGAACTGACTGTACTAAGATTTAAAATGTCCTGAGAATTACTTTGAATGTTTCCTGAAAAATGCATCCTGTTAGACCCATTGAATGCTGGGAAAGAAAAGGGTTAATTAAATGTGAAGCCTAATAAAACGAATTCCATACCGGGAGGAGAAAATATACCTGCATGGCTACAGATCTCGAAATAGCTTCTTGAGGGATGTTAGAACATTTACAACTTTTTTAAAAAATCATTTTTGAATCTGTGAGATGAGAGTTGAAGGTGACCTTTTGTCAGTGAGCAGCAATTTGTTTTTAAAAAAAAGCAAGAACAAACAAACTGGTATTTGTTTATAAGACATGGCCTGGAAGTTAATTGCACATCGATTCTTGTGTAAATAATACTATAGACATTTTGGATCTAAAGGTGCATTGTGCTCAAGCGATGGCAGATGTTCGGACATTAACAGGGGCCATCACAGGTCAGTGCTAACTCTCTAACAAAATGAATGTTGAAAAAAACACAAAGAGAAACCGAAGTTTGAACTGCATATTTTTGTTAGAAGGATTACAGTTGTGAAATCTATAGGATGGAGGTTTAATTACACCATGGTTATCCTCCTTTATCAACTTATTGCAAGTTCACAGAATAGAAACTCAATTATAAGAATTGAATGAACATTCCTCAGACCCAATGAAAACTACTTACATTGAAATGTGCCTTTAGAAATCAAGCAAGATATAATCCTACATTCATGCAATACTATGCATCGTGGAAACTGTTCAAGTGATCTGGCCAATTACGGCTCGTTTTTCTCTTTCACTTTATACCTTAATTGTGTCTGGCTATGTGCAAGTGTGGGCTATAATCAAAAAAGATTGTGAATAAGTCACAAACACTAATTAGATTACCTCGTTATATAACTTTGCTCAGCTAAAGCTACTGCACTAATAATTAATTAATTATTTTACTTCAGCTATAAAAACTTGGTGCCTTGTATCAGTTAATCAAAACATCGGGTTTGGAACCATTGGGGCAATTTTGATGGCTATTGAATGCTTTAATTTTGCTGTGTTGCAAAGACAAGGATGGGGATCATTTAATTTGGCTGTTGGTCTCTGTGTCATAACAGGGGACATAAAGGTATCCTGTCTTATCTGTACCACAGCTGTAACCCATGTTTCATTGAGTAGAGGTCATTAGAAAAAGCAATACGGGTCTTCTATGATTGTGATTTCAAATAAGAATTCTTTGTCTTGTCAACACTGAAGGATTCCTCTGTAAAACTGGAAGACATATCGCTGACAGATGATAAGATTTAGAAGATTATATTCTAATGCTATAATAGAATATAGCTGGATAGAAATGAGGCACTTAAGCCCCGGAAATGAAGGGAGGCAAGATTTCAGTTAGCTGGTTTAGACAGTGCTATCAGTGTGAGAAGTAAATTTGCTAAGGTATGAAGATTCTAGGAGGAATGGATAGCATCTCAACAGGGTATAGACTCCAGTGTTCTCTCAAAAGTTAATGAGTAGTGTCTGGCGATGACTCTTTGCCTTGTTGTGAGGAATATCTGCTTTCTGACCAAAATGTGTGCAAATCTTCCAAGCTTAATACTATACTATAAATGTGCAAAAAAAAGAGTATATAAAACACTAAATTGCAATGGCATATTTTGATTAACTAGTACGTCTCATATACCACTAGACTGTTAGATTTTTGAGGGGCTTATAAACTACTTACTTGTCATTTAATAGTTAGTGCAACATTCTAATCCTTTTTTAGGCGAGCCCATATCCTGAGAATGTGAAACAGGGCTCACTGAGGTTCTCAGTGGAGACAAGGAGCTGATGGTGGTAGAAAGACCATGCCGATGCATCTCTTGAATTGCCCGCTCTCTGTGGAATGAACAATTTGTCAGACAAAAAGATCCTTTATTTCTGAGCATGTACTCTGGAAACTAATGACTTCAGTAACTTCATTTTGTGAAACCAACAGTACATGTTAAGCAAATGATTACTATAATACAAAGTAACATTCTGTAAAAATGGTAATGTATAGCTAGAACTAATAGAATACCCAGTGTGGAATTCCCTCTACCCTATCCCTGTAACCCTGCACCCATCCAGCCTGCACATCCCTGGACACTGTGGACAACTTAACATTGCCAATCCACCTAACCTGTACATCACTGGACTGTGGGAGGAAACCAGAGCACCCAGAGGAAAACCACACAGACATGGAGTGAATGTGCAAGTTATACATTGTCACCCAAGAGTGGAATTGAACCAGTGTCCCAGATGCTGTGAGGCAGCAGTGCTAACCACTGAGCCACTGTGATTGTTTTCAGTAATATTTTCCAGTGACACAAACCAATAATGAATCATCAAAGGTCGATATAACAGCCAAAACACAATAATCTGTTCTTTACAAGTTAATGCATTTTAAGATCTTCAAGTAGTTTAATATAATTGTTAAATATATTTTGTATTTTAAACATTACCTTTCAAAACGCTCTGTCGTTAACTGACGTTTGATAAGGTCAAGCTCTGTTTGAAGTTGTGAAGACTTAGCACGAAGCTGAATTATTTCTTTATTCTGGCTTGACCTGTGAGTAATTATTAGTTACATTAGATATAAGTTATGCATCAACAATTTCAGATTCAGTTGTCTAGATTTTTCACGAGCTATGTCTGTTCTCAGGCATAATGAAAGTGGATTGTATAACTGCATTAGAAGCAATTCATCAGACTTTCTTCATACAGTCACTTTCAGGATTTACGAGTGAAAGCCCAATACAAAATTTTGCAGAAAATACAACACAGCAACAAGCTCTTCCCTCCAGCGCAGAAAGAGAACATTCAGCCTATTGAGTCTGCACTGACACTTTGAACAGCATGCCACCCAGACCCACCCCTAGCATGCGCGTTTTTAGCACACCTAATCCACCTAGTCGGCATATCCCTGGGGCAGTGGTATTATTGCTGGACTGTTAATCTAGAGACCCAGGTATTGTTCTGGGGACACAGGTTCAAATTCTGCCACAGCAGATGGTGGAATTTGAATTCAATAAAAATCTGGAATTAAGAATCCAATAATGAGCATGAATCGATTGTTGGAAAAACCCATCTGGTCTGGCCTACATGTGACTCTAGACCCACAATGTGGTTGACGCTTAACTGCCCTCTGGGCAATTAGCAATGGGTAATAAATACTGACCTAGCCAATGACGCCCTCGCCCTGTAAATGAATAATTTAAAAAAAAACCCCGATAGGTAAGTTTGCATGGCCAAATCACCTACATCTTTGGAGCAGGTTTGAAGGGCTGAGTATCCTAGTTTTGCCAGTTGCTCACAAGTTTGTAACCACAGCAGGCTTAATTCTGAGGAATACTCAGGATTCTTTTGCGATAGTTTCTATATTTTGAAAGAAACACTGAAAAAGCAGATGCTAAAATTAATAAATAATTACCACTCACACTTTGCTCTCTGCTAGAGTCAGCTTGTCCCCAAGAAGCTGTATTTCGGATTCTTTTTCATTCTTTGACAGGTGACACTGAAATTCCTTTTCTCGAGATGATGTCAACAATGTCTCAAGGTTCTTTACTGTGACCCGTTCAGTACACATCTGTTTCTTTAAAAGTTCAATTTCGGACTTCAAATCTTCCCGTTCACTTAAGGTCTAGATAGATACAAGGAAGAGTTTTTAAGCAGATTCAAAACATGTGCCACTTATCAAATTTTGGCTTATAAAGGGAAGATTAAATAAACCAATCAATTTTTACTGTTCCAATTAAGTTCATTCTAAGTTAAAGGGCAGATTTTGATTGAGAGATTTACAATCTTTCACAACACTTTACTTAAAACTTGCAAATCATAACTGGTCCCAACATTTTTCAGTGACAGTGGTTGGTGATGACTTGGCTATTTCTATTATTATGGGGCCAAACACCCTCAAAATATAAACAGAAGATAGCCTAGACCCTAACTTTCCTATTTTAAAGGCAAATGCCACGTGATGCATTCCGGATGCAATTTGATTGGTCAAACTACCAGTCTTGAAGAAAAACACACTTTATTCATACTCCATAGTGAAAATATAACAAAAGAGAGAAGCAATTGGAATAACTTAACTCTATTGGAAACTTAGTAGAGTAATAGATTATTTACCTACAAAATAGTAACTTTTCCAATATAGTAACATCCCATAAACACACCCTTGACAAAAGCAAATTCAGTTAAATAGATAGTCTCATATGCAATTCTCCAGTCCAGGAAGAAAAAACAGAAACAGAGTAGCATGGAGAAATGTACTGCAGCTTCCAAACACAACTTCAAGACCCCAGCAACTAAAAATTCTGGCTCTGTGGGAACTTGACCCCACCCATTCAGGCTGCTTCTAATGTTCCAACTTTCATATAAATCCAAGGCCTCACAAGCTGTTTACTTTGTGGGCTTTGGAGCTGACTGCCAGCCACCTCTGTCACAACCTCTCTTCTGAAAAAAAACAAGGACAAAATATGCCTCTTAAAGTCATAGTATCGTTGCACTATTTACAAGTCCATGTTACACCTTTGGGTCATTAGTTCACCATCTCCCTATACCACTATCCCTTTTGTCAGTTTATTGTCCTCCTTTTCACCCTTGCATAGCATTTCTACTTTTTTCTTTCAAACAGTCTCGTTGCCTTTGGATTTTGCTGCTTTTTAATTTCAGTTTTTTATTTCAATATCATTGATTTGAAATGCTGACAGTGTTTCATTCTCTACATATTCTGCCTAACGTACTAAGAGTTTCCATCACTGTTTTTATTTGAGATTTCTTGCATTCTATATTTTGCTAAAGTAGATATAAGTTACGCCAACAAGGTAAGAGATACTACACATTAGTAGGAAAAATAGGTGCCACATGATTATTGCTAAAGTAATTTAAGAACAAAGTAGAATGAGATCCTAAGTAAACAGAAAGTTTGCTTCTGGAGAAACTCAGCAGGTCCAGCAATGTCTGTGCAGAAAGCAACAGAGTAAATGTTTTGAGTCCATTGACATTTCTTCAGCATTCATTCAGCAATATGGAAAATTGCCCAATTATAAGTTGTACCCAAAATGCAAGACAAATCAAACCTGGTCAATTAAAGTCCTATTTGTTTACCTTCAAACATCAGCAGAGTGATGACAGGTATAACTGACAGCGCTATCATGCAGATTTGATCAATCGCTGATACCCAATTTGGCCTTGCAGTTCCTGACCTCATTATGCTCTTAGTATGAAGATGGACAAAAGAGCTGAACTCTCGAGGTGAGGCAAAAATGACTGACCTTCACAACAAGACTGCAGTTGACCAAGTGGGGTATCAAGGAGCCCCAATAAAATTAAAATCAACGTGAATCAAAGAAAACTCTCACCCCAGGACATCACTGCTGGACATCCTCAAGGTTCTAGTTCCAGAAGTCATTGTTGTGCATGGACCTTGGAGTTCCATGCAGAAGACAAAAAATTAGCGGTAACTCTATTTAGGTCATCAATATATCATAAAAGAATAGTGGTGCCATTGCTGACATTGGAGGAATACAGCTGGAGAGCAAATTCTATTCTGAAAATCAACTGTTCACTACTACTCTCTAATTATAGCCCCACTTCTTTTAATCCCATTGATTTTACTTTTGTTAACAAGGCTGTACTTCATTAACTGCCTTTTGAAAGTCTATATGGGCAGTTTGAGGGAGGCAGTGGTGTAGTGGTTATATCACTGGACTAATAAAAGAGATTTTGGGGAGCTGGATTCAAACTCCATCATAGTGGATAGTGAAATTTAAATTCAATAAAACAAAACTGGAATTTAAAAAGGTGGTCTAATGGGCACCGTGTCAGCACTGTAGATTGTCATAAAAACCCATCTGGATGACTAATGTCTTTTAGGGAAGAAAATCTGCTGTCCTTACCTGGTCTGAATTATATGTCACTCCAGTCGCACAGCAATGTAGTTGACTCTCAACTGCCCTCTGGGCATTTAGGGATGGATAATAAATTCTGACCTTGACATTCATGCCCACATCCCAGGAACAAATTAAAATTAAACTTCAACTAAATTACCCTCATCTGGGGGAGCATAAGATCACCCTATATGCTGACAATGTCCTTTTGTTCTTGGTCAATCCAGAGAAGTCTGATCTTCGATTGACTCAAACAATTAATTTATTTGGCAGTTTCTCGGGCTACAGGATTAACTTTACAAAATCGGAAGCCATGCCAGTGGGGGGATTAGTGGAAGTGCCTGATCTGAAGGATGGAATGCAATTCCCGTTTAGATGGTCGTCAAAAGGTTTTTTGTATTTGGGAATTTTTATGACCCCTTCATTCCACCTGCTGTATAAAGCTAAATATGTACAACTACTGGAGAGAATAAAACAGGATTTGCAGTGGTGGGAGGGGTTACTGATATAATGGTTGGGCCAAATAGCTCTGATTAAAATGCACGTTCTTCCTTGCCTGTTGTATCCCATGAGATTGCTTCTGTTGTTGCTACCCAAATGAGTGTTACGGAGGCTCACTGGTTGGCCAGGGTCTTTTATTTGGTGTCACAGGCACCCTCTAATTAAATTGACTAAATTACAGCTTTCGCAGGGTAAGGGAGGGGTGGATTTTCCGAATTTGAAGAAATATCAAATAAATGCCCTGTTAGCATATGTTGGTGACTGGGTATGGGGGGGATTCAGAGTCGATTTGGCTTGATGTTGAAGCCTCGCAGTTGAGAAGTCCCCTAGTTAATCTATTACTTATAGATAAGATGAAATCCGTGACTGAGCAGTGTAAGAATCCAATCACTTTATATACGGTGAAAACCTGGAGGATAATGAGGCAAGATGAGGGCAATTGGTCTAAGACCTCGCCGTTTACCCCATTGGTGGGAGCCCAAGATTTAAACCTGGGGCAACGGACTCTGGCTTTAAGTTACAGGAGAATAAGGGAATCTCTTGCCTGGGAAATTTGTTCAAGAGGGAGGTCTTGATGTCATTTAGCCAGTTAAGTCAGAAATATGGATTGGCTAATAGGGACCTTTTCTAGTGCTTTCAGATAAGGGAGAAAAGAGTACTCCAGGAACGGGTGCTCTTTCAGTCAGTACTTTGTAT
Source organism: Chiloscyllium plagiosum (assembly GCF_004010195.1). Lineage (NCBI taxonomy): Eukaryota > Metazoa > Chordata > Chondrichthyes > Orectolobiformes > Hemiscylliidae > Chiloscyllium > Chiloscyllium plagiosum. The sequence continues at coordinate 85,592,913 of NC_057710.1, forward strand.
AATTTACAGAAAAGTCGTGCCTTGGGGTATGTGGAATCGAGAGCTAGGAGTGGATATTTTATCGGAGGTATGGGAAGATATATGGGGAAATGTAAGAAAAAATTTCATTATGTAACAGAGCGTAGGCTGGAATCAGTGGAAATCAGGTGCAAATTTGTTGCTGGCTGGAGTCATAACTGGCACATAGAAAGATGTTAGTAACTGCTGGAGGCCAGTCATCTCAGTTTCTGGACATTCTTTGCCTAAGTTCTTCAAGATAGTGCCCTAAGTGCAACCACCTTCAGCTGCTTCATCCATGACCTTCCCTCCATCATGATATCAGAAGTGGGGATGTTTGCAGATGACTGCACAACATTCAGCACCATTTGCAACTCCTCAAATACTGAAGCAATCCACATTTAAATGCAACAAGATCTGGTCAACATCCAGGCTTGGGCTGACAAATAGCAAATAATATTTGTGCCACACAAATGCTCGGCATTGGCCCTCTCCAATAAAAGCAAAACTACTACTACCTCTTGACATTCAGTGGTGACATTCAACCTTCACTGAGTCCCTCATCATCAAAATTCTGGGAGTTATCATTGACCAGAAACTCAACTCGACGTACCATATAAATATAGTGGCTACAAAAGTAGGGGTCAGAGGGTAGGAATACTGTGGCAAGTAACTCACTTCCTGACTAGCCAAAGTCTGTCCATCATTTGCAAGGCTGGATGATTGCAACCCCAAAAACACTCAGACCATCCAGGCCAAAACAGCCCGCTTGATTGGGACCACATCCACAAGCATCCACTCCCTCCACAACCGACGCTCAATAGCTGCAATTTAAGATGTACAGCAGAAATTCACCAAAGATCCTTAGACAGTAATTTCCAAATCCATGGCCATTTCTATCTGGAAAGACCCGGACAGCAGGTACATGGTAACACCACCACTTGCAAATTCCCCTCCAAGCCACTCACCATCCTGACATGAAAATATATTGCTGTTCCTTCACTGTCACTGGGTCAGAATTTTGGAATTGCCTCCCAAGGGACATTTAAGCGCTACCTACCTTGAATTGCAGTTCAAGAAGACAGCTCACCACCACCTTCTCAAAGGGTGACCAGAGATGGACAATAAATGCTGGTCAGTCAGTGACACCCGTGTCACATGAATGAATTTTTTAAAAAGCCTGAGTTTTGAACAAAAATTTAAATTTGTATAGTGCCCTTCCTTGCTAAATCACTTCAAAGGAAACAGTATTCTTTTGTAGCATAGTTACTGTTATAAAATGGGAAACATCAGTCCATTTGCACAATCAAACTCCCACAACCAGAAAGAACATAACAACTGGATAATCTATTTTGTGATGTTAATTGAAAGAATTTTAAAAAATGGTTAGGACACAAAGAGTAACTCCCTTGTTCCTTTCCAGAAACTATCAGGGGAGCTTTTACATTCATTTGAAAGCAGCTAGATGTTGATACCTCATTTGAAAGACAGATCCTCTAATAGTTCGAAATTGTTCAATACTACATTGGAACATCAGCTTCAAGTATACACTTAAGTCTTTGAAATGAATGCATTTGAATCTAATGTTAACACACCAGCTAACTGTGGAAATATTTATTCTGTTCAGGATCAGGTAAATCAAGTGTGAAGAATGTTATACCCTATAAGGAATAATAGTCACTTAAAGCTCCATGATAGCTATCATTTAGAGGATGATCTGTGAAAGTATCATAATTCAATCCTATCTTACTATAAAGGATAAAGTCAGAAGTCACAGAACACCAGGTTATAGACTAATAGGTTTATTTGAAATCACAAGCTTTCGAAACATAACCACTTTGTCAGGTGACCAAGGAACTATGTTCAGAAAGCTTGTGATTTCAAACAAACCTGTTGAGCAATAACCTGCAGTTATGCGATTTCTGACTTTATCCATCCCAGACCAACTCCAGCACCTCCACATCATTACTGTAAAGGATAACATGGCGTAAAATTACTATAATATCTTCACAATTCATCCTGTTAAACATTCTCTAGGAATACCACACATAAATAACAGCAAACATCCAATATATGATGAAGGCTCTGGTAATGATATTAAATCTGTCGAGCGAATGTATAATTTCAAAAGATAATTGTGAAGGTGACTTGTTTTGTAATGTGCTCTTGATCAACCGTTCCAAAATCAAAGAAATAAAATGTTGTCATCTACGTTTGCATTCTTGCAATCAAAATTAAAGTCAATATTTAGGAAGTGGTCTACAAAAGTGGAAACACAAACTTACAATTTCTAATGATTATGTAAATAGTTCTTTCTTCATATTAATCGAACATTGCAAAATGTTGCTTTAAATCAAGCATAGATAATATTTCATCTAACCATACCCTTTCATGTTCCATATTCTTAGAAGTAAGTTGCCGTGATAATAATTCCTTATTCGAATCCAGTTGGGCACACAGTTCTCTGAGTGAAGTCAGGTCCCCTAAAACATGACATTTCTCAGCGTGCGTTTGCCGCAACTCTTCCTCCAGTTTGCTCATGCTTTTAGATATACAGGAAATCTCTTTCTCATATGCTTGCTGGGCAGCTAGGTGCTAAATTAAAGAAGAATTCACACAAAAATATGACATTATATTGAAACAAAAGTTTAGTGATAGATAAGTTAATTGATGGTGCAATTTAGAAGTAAATATGAAATAAACAATATTTGATGTGTTTCTTTATTTTTTAATCAAAGTTTGACTTCTGCACACAACAGTACGTCTTCAAGGCATTACAAGGTGTAATCACCTGGGGCATTGCTTTTAAGGAAATTCCAGCTGCAGCAGTCAGTGATCATCCTACATCACACTGTATAATGCTCCAGGCTGTACTTACGAGACTCCTGTCCAGACAATATGGGGCAATCAGTTCCCCACAAAAGATGGGGATTGACCTTTCACTCTCCTACTACCAGCAATGATTCACAACCAGAAGTAAAGTAGAAAGCAAAAATAAAAGACAGTCAAAGCAAAGGGAAGCATCAAATAGGATAAGAATAAAGTTAAAAAGGCAAAAGTAAAGCCACTGTTTCTGAATGCGTGTGCTTTCATAAAATGATTGACAACTTGAATGCACAAATTGAGATAAATGAATATAATTTAACTGCCATCATGGAGACATAGATGTAAACTGACCATGACTGGGCACTCATCATCTAAGGATATTTGGCATTTATAGGTCACTAAACTGCAGAGGCAATTATAAGCATGGTATAAATCAGGAAATCAGAGATGCATGTAATGTTGGTAATACAGTAGTTAAATACATGTCGACTGGGTTAACCAATCAGTGCCAACACAGTGGAGGATGAATTCATGGAGTGTATAGGAGATGGGTAACAGTATATGTTGAGGAGCCCAAAAGGGATCAGGGTATTCTGGATTTATGTTGTTAACTTGAAAGGGCTAATTAATAACTTTTCTGTAAAGGAGCCTCTGGAAAACAGTGACCATAATATGATAGAATTTCATAATAAGCTTGAATACAATATTGTTCATTCTGAACTAGGGTCTTTTATCTGATGAAAAAAATGAAGGAAGTATGAGAGGCAAGTTGGTTATGGTGGATTGGAAAAATACATCAAAAGATTAGGCAGTAATGGTTAGTATTTAAGAATTACTTAGGAGAAAGTGAGGACTGCAGATGCTGGAGATCAGAGCTGAAAAATGTGTTGCTGGAAAAGCGCAGCAGGTCAGGCAGCATCCAAGGAGCAGGAGAATCGACGTTTCGGGCATAAGCCCTTCTTCAGGAATGAGGAGGGTGTGCGCCAAGCAGGCTAAGATAAAAGGTAGGGAGGACGGACTTGGGGGAG
>NC_057710.1:85597003-85598534 GCF_004010195.1 Chiloscyllium plagiosum
TTTGTGGCGGATATGGAAGTGTCCCTTGGGGCCTTGGAGGGAAGTAAGGGGGGAGGTGTGGGCGCAAGTTTGGCATTTCTTGCGGTTGCAGGGGAAGGTGCCGGGAGTGGAGGTTGGGTTGGTGGGGGGTGTGGACCTGACGAGTGAGTCGCGGAGGGAGTGGTCTTTCCGGAATGCTGATAGGGGAGGGGAGGGAAATATATCCTTGGTGGTGGGGTCTGTTTGGAGGTGGCGGAAAGGACGACGGATGATACGATACATCTGGAGGTTGGTGGGGTGGAAGGTGAGGACCAGTGGAGTTCTGTCCTGGTGGCGTTTGGAGGGGTGGGGTTCAAGGGCGGAGGAGCGTTAAGTGGAGGAGATGCGGTAGAGAGCATCGTCAACCACGTCTGAGGGGAAAACACGGTCTTTGAAGAAGGAGGCCATCTGGGTTGTTCGGTATTGGAATTGGTCCTCCTGGGAGCAGATGCGGCAGAGGCGAAGGAATTGGGAATATGGGATGGCGTTTTTACAGAGGACAGGGTGGGAGGAGGTGTAATCTAGGTAGCTGTGGGAGTCGGTTGGCTTATAGTGAATGTCCGTGTTGAGTCGGTCGCCCGAGACAGAAATGGAGAGGTCTAGGAAGGGGAGGGAGGAGTCTGAGACGGTCCAGGTAAATTTGTGGTCGGGGTGGAAGGTGTTAGTAAAGTGGATGAACTGTTCAACCTCCTCATGGTAGCGCCGATACAGTCATCGATGTAGTGGAGGAAAAGGTGGGAGGTGGTGCCAGTGGAACTGCAGAAGCTGGACTGTTCCACATATCCGACGAAGAGGCAGGCATAGCTGGGGCCCATGCGGGTGCCCATGGCTACTCCTTTGGTTTGGAGGAAGTGGGAGGATTGGAAAGAGAAGTTGTTCAGAGTGAGGACCAGTTCAGTCAGTTGAAAGAGGGTGTCAGTGGAAGGGTACTGATTGAGTCGGCGGGAAAGGAAGAAGCGGAGGGCTTTGAGGCCTTCGTGATGGGGGGTGGAGGTGTATAGCGACTGGATGTCCATGGTGAAGATAAGGCGTTGGGGGCCGGGAAAGTGAAAATCATGGAGGAGGTGGAGGGTGTGGGTGGTGTCCCGAACGTAGGTGAGGAGTTCTTGGACTAAGGGGGACAGGACTGTGTCGAGGTAAATTTGAGGTCGGGGTGGAAGGTGTTAGTAAAGTGGACCTCAGACTCCTTCCTCCCCTTCCTAGACCTCTCCATTTCTATCTCGGGCGACTGACTCAACATGGACATTCACTATAAACTAACCGACTCCCACAGCTACCTAGATTACACCTCCTCCCACCCTGTCCTCTGTAAAAACGCCATCCCATATTCCCAATTCCTTCGCTTCCGCCGCATCTTCTCCCAGGAGGACCAATTCCAATACCGAACAACCCAGATGGCCTCCTTCTTCAAAGACCGCAATTTCCCCCTAGAAAGGTCGACGATGCTCTCCACCGCATCTCTTCCACTTCCCGCTCCTCCGCCCTTGAGCCCCGCCCCTCCAACCGCCACCAG
>NC_057710.1:85598985-85630039 GCF_004010195.1 Chiloscyllium plagiosum
AAGGGATGAATGCAGATTTCTCCAGCTTCCTCATTTCCCCTCCCCCCATCTTATCTCAGTCCCAACCCTCTGACTCAGCACCGCCTTCTTGACCTGGAATCTTCTTCGTGACCTCTCCGCCCCCACCCCCTCTCCGGCCCATCACCCTCACCTTAACCTCCTTCCACCTATCGCATTCCCAACGCCCCTCCCCCAAGTCCGTCCTCCCTACCTTTTTTCTTAGCCTGCTTGGCACACCCTCCTCATTCCTGAAGAAAGGCTTATGCCCGAAACGTCGATTCTCCTGCTCCTTGGATGCTGCCTGACCTGTTGCGCTTTTCTAGCAACACATTTTTCAGTTTAAGAATTACTACCCAGTCTAAAACAGATATTGATTCTTTTAAGGCACAAACACATAAAGGAACAGGCAATTCAACCATGGAGAACAAAATAAGTTAAAGATTGCATTGCATCAAAGGATGTGCCTTATAAGGATGCCAGAAAAACTGGTAAGTCTGATGATTGGGTGCAATTGAGAACCCAATAAATCAGGTCCAAGAAACTGATTAAGAAAGGGAAAAGAGAATACAAATACAAATCAGTGAGGACCATATGGATGGATAATGAAAGCTTTGTTAGGCATGTGAGAAGGAAAAGCTGGGTCAAATGTGGCCTTATTACAAGCGAGGACAGGAAAATTTATAGTGGAGAACAAGAAAATGGCAGAGAAACTAAACAGCATTTTTTAAAATCTCTTAAGAAAATATGGAATATCTTCCAGAAATACTATGCAACCAAGAGTCTTGTGAAACTGAGGAACTAAAAGAAGCCAGTACTAGTAAAGAAGTCGCACATGAAATGTTAACTGGATTGCAGATTCATAAATCCCACAGACCGGATGATATTCAACACATTGTGCTTAAGTAGTAGGTTACATAGATAGTGAATGCATTGGTAGTTATCTTTTAAAATTCGATAGATTCTGAAAAGGGTCCCATGGATTCAAAGCTAGCAAATGTAACTCCACTGCATATGAAGAGAGGAAGAGGGAGAATCAAGAACTACAGGCCTATTAGCTTGAAATCAGTAGTGCAGAAAATGTTAAAACCTATCAATACAGGCTGTGAGAACTGAACATTTAAAAAGGAATGGTAAAATTGGGCAGTCACAAAATTGATTTATGATAGATAAATCATGTTAGACATAGTTTTTGAGAGACTTTTGAGAACAATACACTGTAGCATTGATAAAATGGAACAGCGTATGTGATCAGAAGATATAGGAGCAGAAGTAGGCCATTCTGCCCATTGAATCTGCTCCATCTTTCAATTAAATTTCGGCTGATCAGAATTTTCAACTCATCTTTTCTGCTTGTTCCCCATATGCTTGATGCCTTTGTTGATTAAGACCCTGTCTGTTTTCAACCTTGAATACACCTAATGACCCAACCTCTACAGCCTGCTGTGGTAAAGAATTCCAACAGCTCACTACCCTCAGAAAAAAACTGCTCCTCATCTTTTTCCTAACTAGATGATCCCTTACCTTGAGATTTTGCCCTTAGGTCCTAGATTTTCCCACAAGGAAACAACATGTATTCTGTCAAGCTCTCTAAGAATGTGAAATAATATCTGAGATAATAACCTTTAATAAGGTTGTCTCAAATTTTTCAAAGGTGCCAATGAATACAGGGCCAACGAATACAGGGCCAACCTACTCATGCTCAAAACCTTGCGTGCCCAGATAAACCGAGTGAATCTTGTCTGGACTGCTCGCAAATAGTATATCTCTTGCCTTAGAACTAGGGGCCACTGTTTAAAAGTGAAGATTACCCATTTAAAACACAGATGAGTTTTTTTTTTCTCTGAGGGTCATGAGTCTTTCATACTTTCTTCCTGAAAAAGTGTTGGAAACAGATTCTTGAATATTATTCATGTGAAGGTGAATAGATTGCTATTAACAAGGTGGTGAAAGGATATCAGGAGTAGATGGGAATGTGGATTAGAGGTTACAATCAGATCAGCCACAACATTATTGAATGGTGGAACAAGCTGTAGAGGCTGAATGGCCTACTCCTGCTTATTATTCAAATGGTTAATAAACAGACTTTGAGCAAATGTGAGGTCATCATTTGGATCTGAGAAGAATAGAACACCAGCCTTTCCTAATAGTAATTTCTGGAGATCCAGGTACATGGACCATTCAGTACCATAAAAACACTCAAAAATCTTGATCCATTTGTATCTGGGAAAGGAAGTCATGCTTCAGCTGTGCATGACCATTGTTAAACCTCACTTTCTGAGCATAGTGAGCAGTCTGGTCACCATACCTTATGAAGATATAATACGGAGCTAGCACAAAATAATTTATTTGAATGATACCTGGACACAAATTAAGGATGACATTATAAGGAGGGATTAAAGGATCTAGCGTAGTGTCACCTGGAATTTTCAATCTTAAGGTGCGATTTGCTGAGTGTTTTCAAAATATTGATGTTCCTGCTAGTTTGACTCTAAGATATAGAAATCAAAGTCAGAGCTCTGAAGAGTACTATTAGAAAACATATCTAGACACAAAAATCAGTAGAGTTCTCTTCCTCAAACAGCACTTGATGCTAGAACATTGGTAAATTTAAAACCAAAGATTGACAAATGTTTGCTTTTCAAAGGATTATGGAATATGGAGTGAAGGTTGGAACATGGAGCTTGTTTGCGGATCAGCCATGATTTCACTGAATTTCTAAATAAGCTCAAGATACTAAATTAAGTAATATATTTCTATATTACTTAAAATGACCAAATAGATACTAGACTTTATGTATATTATAGTTTTACAGATTTTATTGATAAATAATACCTCCTCTCTTTCCTTTTCAAGCTTGCCCACTCTTTCCTCAAGATGTCGTCTCTCTGTGTCCACAGACAGCAGCTCCAAACGAACTGAGCTGCTTTCGCCCTCTGCCTGATGAGCCTTGTGCTCCCAGTTCTCAGCCTGATTACTTGCCATTCGGAATTGTTCCAGCATATGATGAAGTTCTTGTTCCTATTGTTAGCAAAGAAATGTATAAATATTAAAAGACTGAAGAGTACATGCACCACGTAGACAATCATCATGATTTTCCTTTCATCTTCACCTTTAGGGTGGTGATCCATTAGGGAATGAATCAATGAGGTGACTTTGAGTAGAATAGGTCTACATTCCCCAGAAATTAGAGACAAAAAGTGACCTCATTGCAGCATAGAATCTTACGGGATTTACACATGGTAGATGTTGAAAGGATATTTCTACTAAACATACAGTCTCAAACTGGAGGTCACAGTCTCAGAAAAACATCAGGACTGATAGGAGGATAAATTCCTTCGTGCAAAAGGATGTTGGATCGTTGGAATTGTCGGTCACAGACAGTTGTGGGTGCTCAGACATTAAGAGGCAGTTAAGAGTCAGAGGCATTAACCAAGGGTTAATAGTTTTCTTCATTTCTAAAAAAAAAGTAAGAGATATATTGAGATAGAAGATCAGTTAATGTCAAAAAAGCATCAAATGGCCAACTTCTACTCTCGTTTGTTACATTCCACTTGAACACATATGCAGCAATTCCCACTGATGGCCAATGAGCAAGGTATTCTGAGTTTTGTACATGCATTTTACAAATACAGAAGTATTGCTATATGACCTCCAGTTACATTTCCAGAAAGCAGAATTATCTTTAACAGAACTGGTCAATTTGCATAAATCCAGCAGAAGCACCCTTCTTCTGCCAATAATTAGGAAACAGTGCATGAAAAGTACATCCTATGGAACTCAGAATCTGGATTTCCAAAATTCTTTTGGAATGTCAACTTGATATTGTTGATGCATCTGTACTCAGTAATGCCTACTGCCACATAGAAGGGAAGAGCTCTGGATGCATTTTAAACTTTTAATTGGTATTTCACTTTAAAGTCCACAAACAATGGAAACCTCAGAAGAGGGAAAATGTTTCAAGAGGAAGATATATTAGACTTGGAGCGAGCACAAAACAATTTATTCAAATGATAACTGAATTTAAATTAAGGAAAGATTACAGGAGTTAGCATAGTATCACCTGGAATTTTCAATCTTAAGGTGTGATTTGCTCTGTGTTTTCAAGATATTGAGGTTCCTGCTAGTTTGAGAGTCCAAGGTATAGAAATTAAAATCAGAGCTCTGAAGAATATTATTAGAAAACATATCTTGACACAAGTGTCAGTAGAGTTCTCTTCCTTTCAAGATCTACTGGTGATTTTAACAACAATTACCTAACATTGCAACTGGAGATTATTATTGATGTTTTTAAAGTAGGTTACATACATCAAAAGTTCTCTTCTTTCATTACCATAGCCTTCTTCTTTAATAAAATGCAGTGACTTGTTTGAATATTTTTGCATTGCTGGACTATAATTGGGCTGGGACAACAACACATCGGCTGTTGGTCCAGTTGCTATTAAAGACTGCTCAGAGAAAATGGTATGAGACCAGCATCATTGCTTTAATACAAGTTAGTTCTGTTGGTTCCTCATATCATCCTTGTAATTTTGCAAGGAATTATGAAACCCCAATGCTTTTTGCAGAGGAAATTTTCTTCCTTATCTGCTTTTGCTTAGATTTGACTCCAGATCATGAGCAATGCGATTGACTCTTAACTGCCCTTAGCAAGCTGCTGAGTTGAATCAAAGTGCCACAGAAAATTAGATTAAGAATGAAATTAGATTCAACACAAAATTGACCTAGGTGTCTGAAAGAATGAAAGCACACACTCCCCATTGAATGCAAAGATATTCTCCTCACTTATCCACAAAGTGAGAAGAACTATCCTAATGGCTAGTTAACAGCCTGAAATATCCATGCTCACCAAATTATACATTACAGCCAATGTTTCATCTTCTACCATCACCAATCTTAGATATGTCCTCTACTTAAAGGCAGGACAGATTCACCAGAGGTGGCTGTCTAAGGCCATGAGAAGGTGGGCTTTAGGGTCCTCAACATTGACTCTGTACCCATGAACTCTCACCCAGGTCAAACATGGATAAGGAAACCGCCTGCTGATGATCGCCTCCTGACCAGTGATAGTCAATGGATCAGTAATCTTCCGTGTTGAACAAGTTTGAAAGAAGTAGCAACGTTGGGGGAACTTCAATATTCACTGGCCTGTGGCGCATTATTGGACAACCAACAAGAAGGAAAATCCGACTTGTTTTTATCCTCATGAACTTACTTTTCATTAATGCATCGGACCACGACAACAGTAGCAGGATTGATCTCTGCACAATCCTTGTGGACTGTGGTGTAATGGAATTTGCAAATAACTGTAATATAATTGATATTAATCTGACATCAGCAAATTGATCAAAAGAGATTAGACTGGAAGAAGCATGTAAAGAGAGAGGTTTTAGACACTACACTAAACAGCTGTATTTAGTAACCTGTAAAGTTCAAATGTAAATAAGGAATGTTAAAGTACTCAAGAAAGTGGGCGTGTCTTATTCTAGGATAAGGATCTGTCACCATTTAAGAGTGTATGTGTGAACATCCACAGCTCAGAGATACTAATCAGACATATCTAACTATGCTAATAGCAGGGTAAGCTATCAGTAAAGACCAAGTACTGTCTTCTCACAGTATGACAACTGTGATAAATGGAACAGACTAAGAACAGATCTAGCAGGCTTAGAACTCAACATCCATAAGGCACATGACTCTCAACATCAGCAAAATTGTATTTATCCATAAACTCAAGATTCAGCAAACTCACAAACAACGATTACCATCAAGTCAAGGAAACCAACTCTGGTTCAATGAAGAATGCATGAAATCATCCCAGAAGCAGCACCAAACTAATTAAAAGTAAAGCGTCAACCTGGTGAAGTGTCAATGCAGAACTACTTGCATTCCAAACACTAAAAACAGCATAATAGGGAGGGCTAAGCGATATCATACTGTAAATCAGATCAAAGCTTTGTAGATCTGCCACATCCAATAGTGAAGAGTTGTGTACAATTAAACAACTAACAACAGGTAGAAGCATTAGGGCTTACCCATCCTCACCAACTTCAATTATAAGTACTGAGTGAATGGTCTGCTGGCATCTTCTGCTGTGGAGATGCCGTTATAGATGCCAGCTTTCAGACAATTCAATTCACCTCTTGTGATATCAAGATAGGACTGAAGGCATTGGATATTGCACAAGGGCTAAGGCCCTGACGGCATCATAGCAATTGTACTGAAGAACAGATCTCTTCCCATGTCAAGCTGTGCGAGTACAGCTACAACAATAGAACCAACCCAACAATGTGGAAAGTTACTTGAGTATGTCCTGTCCAACAAAAGGAGAATAAATTAAATCCTGCCAAATACAGCTCCAGACATCAATACCACCTTCATCCAAACATGGACAAAAAAGTTTAATACCAGGTGAGATGAGAGTGACTTCCTTGATATCAAGGCACCAATTGATCAGGTATTGCATCAAAGACTCTAAGAAAATTGAAATCATATTTTTGAAGGCATTCAAAGGTTATAAGGTGCACACAGGAAAGGACAGCTATGTTGTCTTTAAATGGTAGAGCAAGATCGAAAGGCAAATGTCCTAATCTTGTTTCTAAGCCTACATTCCAATGAAATCTAAGGGGATCAGGCAGCAAAATGCCCACTGATTGGAGTCACATCAACATAACAGTAGATTCATCAGGTTGTTCGAAATGAATCAACTCTGTTTCAGTCCACTACTGCAGGAACTGTCCTAGGTCCAAACTGCTTCAACAATCAGCTTCTCCCCAATAGAAGGTCAAATCAGGATTGCTTGCTGATGACTTTAACTCAAGGACTAAAGTATTCCATGCTATATGTAGCTATAACTAGACAACATTTAGCCTTCAGCCGATAAGTCACGTGGGGCACATGTTGGACCATGCTGCCAATTTTGAAACATAATCTAGCCATATGCCCTTGGCAGTCAATAGCATCAATATCAGAGAGAATCAATAAGCCTAAAAATGTGTATTTTAGAAAAACAGGGCTGAGCTATGAAATAATCTCTTATCAACTAAAATTTGCTCTCAAATGGTTCAAACTGCAAAATTCTAATAAGGATTTTTCCACAATGTTCTAAATGTTAAAAAACATTTTAACTGATCAATATTAAATATAGAAAAGGCATTTTATTAAACTAAAGGACAGGTTAACGTTTCACCATGAATTATCATTAGAATGTCACAATTCTTCTGTAAGCAAGATTTGTACGAAGAACTTAACATGTACCTAGTCCTAAATTACATTCAAACCAAAGAACAAGCAAATAGATAACAAATAATTTGGTGGAGAATAATCAGAACAATAATGGATTAAAGCTTACATTCAGAAACCAACTGTTAGAAATAACAAACAGTTTTATGGATAACAATATGAAAATGTATTTAGTTTCTGATTATCTTTTATCATTGTTACCTTGGCAACCATTAAGCTCTCTATTCTTGCCACTTCGTTGATGTAGTTATGCACTCTTGATTTTAACTCATCCTTTTCATGCAAAGCTTGTTCCAATTCATTTGTGATTGTCTAATAGGAAAATTAGTGAAGGTTATCATAAGTTTTTTATTAATTAGTATAATAATTATAGAATCATTAAACTGCCTAGCATAAAGGCAACAAGGACCAAATTATCACAATTCATACTGGCACAACTTTCTAACCACTGTGTTCATCATTTCTACAGCAAATAAAAAATTTAAAGTTTTTGGATGGTATAGGTTAAAGATTGATCTCAAGTGTAACTAAAGTAACTCATACATAAAGGTGCGCTAAGTATCAATCATTTTTCTTCTTAGCCATAACATGGTTGATACACATTATACTCACACATTATCTCAATAACATTTCTAGTATAACTTTGACAAGGAATTGGTTGGCCAGAAAAATCATTGCCAAGGAGAATGCACCAACTACTTGATGACTGACAATTAACTGCCAAACTTTGAATAAATTTTAAATGAGGTAGGTTGACTCTGATTGGTCAAAGCACAGTTCTGAGAAATGAAAAACAGAATGAATATCACTTTGAATTGTTGAGGTGAAGCAGGTTCAACGTGTATACGAGTATGTCAATCCTAAATTGGTTGTCTGCCCAATTCTTACCACACCAGGGATTAATTAGCAAATGTTAGAATCACATCTAATATGGATACTGTATTTTGATTTTTACAGGTCTGGGCAAGTTGAATCAGTACTGTTCCTGAACTGTTTCATTCGATCCTTTACTGGTATGGACATAAAGCCACATACCCAGCATCAGTGGGCACTGAAATTCATAAACTACATTACTCAGTTGTGTGCTAGGTAGAATCTTCATTTGGCTTGGAGGCAGCATCTTTGTAGTGGTGAACACCAGAGCCCAGGACAAGGGGTTAGGTCAGGGTCCAGGGGCCCATCAGGTTCATGTTGAGGCTATGACTGGGGTCTTTGATTTCTCTCCTATTCCACACAATTCATGTTGCTATTACTTACCAACCTCACCTGTTGCCTCAAACCCCCATTGAGCCTTTTGATAGGATACTTTTCAGGACCAATGTTAGGCTCATTCATTATTTTGTGTGATGTACAGCAGAAATGACTTGAATAGGATAGTTGTTATCCCACACATAAAATTTTAAACAAAGTTTGGCAGTTAATTGTTGGTCATCATCTAATTGGTACATCCATCATGATAATGCCTCTACCAATCAATTGCTAACAAATCAGTATTCTCTTCTCAAAGTATAAATATTATCTTCCCTATATATTGGTGTTTCTCATTAATTATTCTGATGTGTGCAAGATGAAAAGCTTGGAAGAAATATGTCCCCTTTCATTCAAGTTCTATATTATTATATGACTAAATTAACAGATATGAAATGAGGAGGGTAAACAACTTACATAAATGCTGAAAGGGGAATTGGTAAAGAGTGTTACTGGTATGAGTAGCCATATAGGGAAATATATATTTTAAAAGTCAGAAAGGCAAAAAGGAGTTTCGGAGGTTGAGGCAGGCTTAAAAACAACACAAATGCTAAAACAAAAAGTGTAATCAGAGAAGCAACTTAAAGCAACTAGTCAAATTTACAAATGACAAAATAAGGGTATTGGTATTGACATGTTACTTCAGTTTTTACAGCATTAATTAAGGTGGAAGGAATGATGGAAGATGGAATCTGATGGCAACTAGTATGAAATACTAAACACGAAAGAAAAGGAAATAATATCGATGATGCATGAATTGCAAATTAAAACTGGAGACCACCATTAAGAGTTTGAAAAACATTCTGAATTTGGGAAATGTTTTAAGAGTTCAAATTTAAAATCAAAATTGAAATATAGCCTTATATGCTGAAAAGAATATTTCTATCTAACAAGTGTGGACAGGGAAGGGACAATTTGCACCTGATTAAATGTCAAATAAATAATTCATATTACCTGATTTTCCCTCGTCATTTGAGTCAAGTCATCTCTCAAACAACGATTTTCTTTAAATGCAGCATCTCGACACTGTTCTAATTCCTCTGACTCCTTATGAATAGAATCTAGTTGCCGACGTAAGGAATTTATTTCCCGGTCTCGGTTACTTAGAGTGTCATTCAAAAGGCTGAGCGAAAATAAAGTTTAAAAAACAAGTCAAATTTTCAGAAGATTTCAGTGTGACTATATTATAGCTTTAAGAGGTGCATTTTGTCTTGTTTTTTTTTCTGAAGAGAAGTTTTAAGAAAAGCTACTGAGCTATCTATTCAAATCCAATAAAATAAACAGCCTGTGATGCCTTGCTTTTTTTTTAAAAAGTTGGAACAACAGAAGCAGCCTGAATGGGTGGGGTCAAGCTCTCACAGAAGCAGGATTTATAGTTTTAGTTTATCAGCTGCTGGGGTTACAAAACTGAAAGTGGAAGCCGTTTTGTCTCTCTCTGTTATAGCTAAAAGCTGGGGGTTCTCTGCTGCTAGAATTGCATGCAAGACATCGGTTTTACTGAATTTGCCTTTTTGCTATGGGTGTACTTATAGGATATTACTACATTGGAACAGTTACTGCTTAGTAGTTAAATAATCCATTATTTTGTTAAGTTCTCCAGTAGAGTTAAGTTATTCCAATTTCTCTTTTCTTTTGTTGTATTTTAACTACAGTGTATGAATAGAATATTTTACTTCAAAACTGGTAGTTTGGCCAATTGAATTGTATCCGGAACACAATGCCTAGTACTTGCCTTTAAAAGTCCGGACTATCTTCTTAATATATTTTGTGGGGGTTTGATCTGGTCCATAACTAAAGTTATCTATGAGTTCTGTTTTGTTACCACTATACTTACTCCAGGGCAGATTCTAATTCAGTCACAGTAATTTTCATATTGGTTATCGCCTTTTCCTAGAAATGGAGAAAATGTGAACTGTATCAGTCAATTTCAAGAGCCATGAATACATAAAAAATTATTACTGGCCCATTAGTATTCAAGAATGGGTACACATGCGTAGCTCCAGCCTCCTGAAATCCCTTGGGAAGCCTATCACTTTCCCTTACATATCTTATTAGGATAATTGTTTACATTTCATCTGTAGCACCAATTGCTTGATCAGAATTTTAAGTTGATGCAACAACACAAATTTAATACTACTTTAGGGATTATAGAGTATGAAAATGTCTTTAATGGTGGACACACACACACACACACACACACTAGTTTTTTAATGCTAAGATTAAATTCTTTCTCTCCTCACATTAGGATATCAAACAGGTTTGAACTACTGTTGCTAAAAATCTGCAGATTTCTCAAACCAAAAATTATAACATTTTTCACAAGACAATTCAAAACCAATATAATAAAAACAGGAAATACTGAAAATACTCTGCAACACAAGCAGCATTTGCAGAGAGACAAAGATTTTCAAGTGCCGAGTCCCACATCAAATTTCCTAGTATTCTCCAACAGGAATAAATATTATAATCTACTTACTGTTTGCTGAACACACAACAGAAAGGTTAACTTAATTTTGGAATAGTCATATTAGTGTATTCACCCGATTGGCAAGGTTCTCTTCTAAGGTAGCAATTTTTTCGGTTTTTTCATCCACAGCATCCTGCAAGCAATCCTTCTCCTGGTCTAGAGCAGATACTGTAGTTTTTAATAAATTGATTTCTTCTCGTAGACTAGAATTCTGTCGATTGTACTCACCTAAGCAACAAAATATAATATACTTTAAATTTGTTTGACCACTTGTAATGCACCTCCACAGTCTACATAATAACTTTACACTTGTATTTGCCTGCTTTTATACCAATGAAGTCATATACAACACTGTCAATCACAACATTCAATACGATAGGTTCTCAGTGCTTTCCAATTTACGGCTCCATCAGCCTCACATGAAGGTTGCTGTTTCTAATCCCATGCCCCAGACTGCTCTACCACTCTGCCTCTCTTTAGCTACTCATTTAGGACTCTGTACTTTGGCTACTGATTTAATATTCTCCACAACTTAAAAATTCCAATTCTGCCTTTGGAGGGGGAGGAGGTTGGTGGTGTGTGATTTGCACATTATTTTATGTTGGATGTGCCAAATAAATAGCAAAATAACAAAATAGTACAAATAATAAAGTGGTTGCATGTTTTTACAACATTTTAAAACAACAATACAAAGGTCTAAAGTCCAGATTTAACCTGCATGGTTTGGACATAACGGTTTTTGAACCTGAAGAATTTAGCTTCGTAGATGCAATGTTATATTGGTATTACCGAGTCTCTCCTCTTGTCTGTCAATTCTGTCTTGAGCTGTCTGAAGTTCCTTGCTTTTCACACTCAACCGATGCTGTATGTCTACAAGAGACTTCTCCAGGTGGTCATTCAGCAACCTGAAACATTAGTACAATGCAGTCATTTCTTGGTAAGGATAATTATTGTTTAACATTTGAAAATGAGAAGTACAGGTAGTTCTTCTATAATGCGATGGTTGCGTTCCTGTGCAACCAAGCATTATAGAAAAATTGTGCTTTAGGTACAGTGCTTAAAGCATTGGTAATGTAATTATATTATAGCCAACACGTTTTAAAAGTGTGCATTTTATAAACATGTGTGCTCAATTTGGCAATTGCGTTAGTGAATTCGTATTAATGAATTGCATGTTATAGCAGAACAACCTGTATCCAAAAACATGATTTATCTTTGAATTTATTCCTCCCCAGTGCCTCGGGCCACCACCCCTTATCCTAGGCCCTCCTCTCCCTGCACCTCCTATCCGGCCGGTGTGGGTAAGTCTGATTCATGGAATCATCTTTAAGTGACTAACTTGACTCAGGTATCCTTTGTTTCAGTATGTTTTCCTGAATGTGTTCGTGGAGTGTCTGGAACTTGTTATGGGCCAGGCAAAACCCCCTCAAAATATATCAAGAAGATAGCCTTGATCTTAACTTTTATCTTATTTAAAGGCAAGTGCAAGATTCTGTGTTCCAGATGTGATTAAATTGGTCAAACTGCTGGGCTTTAAGCAAAACACACTTTATTCTTATAACACAATGAAAATACACACAAAAAAAGTTATAACTCTAACTCTATTGAAATATTTAATAAAATAATGTGTATTTTAACCTAATCATCAACTGTTTCAATAATAGCCGCATCCCATAAACACAACCTTGGCAAAGGCAAATTCAACAAAACAAATTTTCTCACTTGCTATCTCCAGTCCAGGAGAAAGGAACACCAAAATATTGAATCCAGCAGAAGAGAGAGAATTTAAGCTTTTAGCTGCAGCAGAGAGAGCTGAATCTAGCTTCTTCAAGTTCAAAAACCCTACTTATACTTAAACTTAAAGCCAAACTAAAGTCCTGGATCTGTGTGAGGCTGACTCCATACATTCATTTTTTGACTAATTAAAGAAAAACCACATAAGAAGTGCAAAACGGTTTATCCACTATTTCTGAAAAGACATTCTGACACCACTGATAACACCTCTCTGCAAGAGAAACAGCACACAACAAATCCCTCTTAATGGCACAGTATCATCACAAGCTCCAAATCTTTAATAGCTCCTGCCTATCCATGTGCCACATCAATGAGAAGCCATACAGTATGTTGAGTGTACACTATGCCCAACACAATCACTTGCTTCTTCAATAAAACACTTCCACATTTATTGAGCGTTTACCTTTTGGATGGCTGATGCTCCGTATGAGCTGCATCCTGATGTCAACCAATATCTTCCACTGCCTGGCTTGGCGAGGAAAGCTGTGGTGCCACTCACTGCCTTGTCTGTTACAGCATTGCTTGCTGATGCTTGACCTATTCATTTTAACATATTCACTTCTCACTGCATGCTGTGATCCTCTTTCTCAAGTTCAATGGTTTACCTATTATGATCTGGCTATACATAAGCTCTCTAATGGGATTGGTATTTGTTCCACTGTTGGTTTCAAAGTTTTAAGCTGAACAGCTTGGAGATAAGAAAAGGATACTCTATTGGCAATACTTCAGAGAATGATAGAATCCCCACAGTATGGAAGCAGACCATTCGGTCCATTGAGTCCAACTGACCCACCGAAGAGCATCCACTTGGACCCTCCCACTACACCCATCCCTGTAACCCTGCATTTCCCATGGTTAATCCACATTGTCTGTACACTCCTGAATATGACGGACAATTTAACATGGCCAATCCACCTAACCTGTACACCTTTGGACTATGGGAAGAAACCGGAGCACCCGGAGGAAACTCATGCTGACAAGGGGAGAACGTGTAAACTCCATAGATAGTCACTCGAGGCTGGAATCGAATTGGGTTCTTGGCGCTAAATTAAAAGGACAGCACAAGATGATAAAGGAAGGTAGCAATAAGAGTGATGAAGATCAGAGTGTGGCAAAAAGGGATATACCATACAAACCTTAGAGTGCACCAACAGATACAAGGCGACAATTTCTATAAATAGAAATTCATTGCGCATTATGTGCATAAATAAATAAGTATAACCTGATAGCAAGTACCTTCAAATATTTGGAATCCAGTTGCTGTCAAGTTGCATTTTAGGAAGCTAGGAAAGGTGATGGACTATCATTATTAATTAAATATGACATTAATATAGTGGGCACACATGATCTTAATTCTACAGATCAAGATCTACAAGCTTGGGTAGAGATTATAAATAGCAAGGCTATTAAATCACTTCTGGAAATAGTTACTGTTGGGGATTGTAACCTATGTTATAGGATGGAGTATATAGATGATACAGGGCGAAATAAAGGTATAGCAATAACCGTGATTCATTTTAATCTACGTATAGATTGAGTGAAATAGATAGGCAAAGATAGTCTGGAGGATGAATTCACTGGTGTAGCCCAGACAATTTCTTAGAGCAGCACATATTTCGAACCAACCAGAGAGCAGAGTGTTTTCGATCTGATAACATGCTATGTGACAGAATTAATGAATTACCTCAAAGTAAAGGCAGCAGTGATCTCAACATGATTGAATTTTACATCCAGGTTCAGGGTGAGAAGAGTGGGTCTAAGACAAGTGTTTTAAAGTTAATTAAAGGCAATTCAAAGAAAATTAAGTTAAAAGGCAAGCAAGTTCAGACGAAGTGGCAAGCATTTAAGAATAACTTGCAGCAAAAGTATATTCCAGTGAGGAAAAAAAATGCCGTGAAAACGAGGCATAATCCATTACTAACTAAGGAGGTTAAGCATAGTATCAAATTGTATGTAAAAATGTACAGTCTGCAAAGATGGCGACCATCACCAAGGAGAAGGTGCTAGAAAAACTAAAGGTCTGAAGGTGACGACACCCCAGAGTTCTTATGGAGAAAACTGAACAGATAGTGGAGGCGTTAGTGGTGACCTTTCAGGAATCACTGGCGTAAGGGAGGGTTCCAGAAGACTGGAAAATCGCTAATGTGACCCACTTGTTTACTAAGGGAGAAGTCAAAAGACAGGAAATTATAGGTCATTAGCCTGACTTCGGTCGTTGGCAAGATTTTTGAGTCTAATGTGAGGGATGAGATTTCTATATACAGAGGAACCTCGATTATTTTATGGACACGGGTTGGGAGTTTGGTTAATCGAATTCCAGAGAATCGAATACCAGATAACATGTTTTAGCCAAGTATCGGGACCTTGCAATCTTGCCGGATAATCGGATATTCAGATAATCGAATGGTGGATATTCAAGGTTCCTCTGTATTGGAAGTGCATGGTAAAATAGGGTAAAGTCAGCATGGTTTAATCAAGAGGCTGTGCCTGACAAATCTGTTAGAATTCTTTGAGGAGGTAATGAGCAGATTAGACCAAGGAGAGCCAATGAATGTTATCTACCTGGACCTCCTGAAGGCCTTTGATAAAATGCTGCACAGCAGGCTGCATGTTGTTAGATGAAAGGTACTAGCATGGATAGACTACTGGCTATTTGGCAGAAAGCAGAGAGTGGGGATAAAAGGGTCCGTCTCAGGATGGAAGCCAGTGATTAGTGGTGTACCACAAGGGTCAGAGTTGGGATCACAACCTTTTACTTTTTACATTAACAATCTAGATGGAGGAACTGAGGACATTCTGGATAAGTTTGCAGATGATACAAAGTTAGGTAGAGAGACAGGTAGCATTGAGGAGGTGGGGAGACTGCAGAAAGATTTAGACAGGTTACGAGAGTGAACAAAGAAGTGGCAGATGGAATACAGTGGCATAATAGGAAGGTGTGAGGTCATACACTTTGGTAGGAATAAGAGAGGCATGGACTATTTCCTAACATTTAGAAAATCCAGAAATCTGAAGTGCAAAGGGACGTGGGAGTCCTGGTCCAGGATTCTCTTAAGATAAACTTGCAAGTTGAGTTGGTAGTTAAGAAGGCAAACACAACATTGGCATTTATTTCGAGAGGTCTAGAATACAAAAGCAGGGATGTACTTCTGGGGCTTTATAAAGCTCTGGTCAGACCACATTTAGAGTACTGTGTGCAACTTTGGGCTCCATACCTCAGGAAGGATGTACCGGCCCTGGAGCAGGTCCAGAAGAGGTTCACAAAAATGATCCCAAGAATGAAAGGCTTAACAGATGAGGAACGTTGGAGGACTCTGGGTCAAACTCGATGGAAATTAGAAGGATGGGGGGGGGGGGGGAAGAAACCTGATTAAGCTGACAGAATACTGAATGGCCTGGATAGAGTGGACATTAGGAAGATGTTGAAATTGATAACAGACACTAGGACCCGAAGGCACAGCCTTAGAGTAAAGGAAAGAACCTTTATAACAGAGATAAAGAAAAAAATCTTTAGCTAGAGAGTGGTGAGTCTGTGGAATTCATTGCCACGGAAGGCTGTGGAGGCCAGGTCATTGAGTATATTTAAGATTGAGATAGATAAGTTCTTGATTACCAAGAGGATCAAAGGTTATGGGGAGAAAACAGGAGAATGCGGTTGAGAAACTTATCAGCCACAATCGAATGGCGGAGCAGTCTCGATGAGCTGAATGGCCTAATTTCTGCTCCATGTCTTATGGTTTTATAAGTGGTAGATCGTGACACTGGACAGAATTTAAAAACAAACAAAGAATGACCAAAGAAACGAGGTCAGGAGGGCTAGGGAGGAAGCTAATTAGAGAATTAATTTTGAGAAATGTAGACGTGTTGAGCAGAAATTTGATTAGATTAGATTTAGATTAGATTAGATTATATTACAGTGTGGAAACAGGCCCTTCGGCCGAACAAGACCACACCGACCCGTCGAAGCGCAACCCACCCATATCCCTACATTTACCCCTTACCTAACCACTACTAGCAATTTAGCATGGCCAATTCACCTAACCTGCACATCTTTGGACTGTGGGAGGAAACCGGAGCACCCGGAGGAAACCCACGCAGACACAGGGAGAATGTGCAAACTCCACACAGTCAGTTGCCTGAGGCGGAAATTGAACCCGGGTCTCTGGCGCTGTGAGGCAGCAGTGCTAACCACTGTGCCACCGTGCCGCCCACGGTGTCTGTCTTCACTTTCAAGTTCACAAATAACATTTCAGATATCTTGCATATCAAGAGGGGAAATTGAGGTAGGAACTTAAAATAAATACAATAAACAGGGAGAGGGTAACGTTGAAACTAAAGGCTTACATGTTCCCTGGTTGGGATAGCATACATCCTAGGTTTATAAAAGAAATGATTGTGAAAAGAAAAGATGCAATGCTTTTAACTTTCCAAAATTCTTTAAATTCTGGAAAAGTCCTGCCAGACTGGAAAATCGTGACTGCAGCTCCTACATTAAAGAAGGCAGGAAGCTACATTTAGTCTAAAATCAATCTTGCAAAATATCTACAATTATGGATGTTCACAAGGGCACTTAGAAAATCTTAATGTGATCAGGCAGAGTCAACATGTAATGTAGGCAGAAATGAGGATTGCAGATGCTGGAAACCAGAGTTTAGATTAGAGTGGTGCTGGAAAATCGATGTTTCGGGCAAAAGCCTTTCATCAGGAATGGAGGCAGGGAGAGTACAATAGGTGAATGGGGGTGGGGATAGAGGTGATACGTCAGAGAGGAGGGTAGGGGAAGGTAGCAATCTAATCTAAACTCAAACATGTGAAGAGGGAAACCATATTTAACTAATTTATTGGAGTTCTTTGAGCAAGTTACAAATAATATGAATAAAAGTGATTTGCAGATGTGGTATACTTGTGAAGGAAACATAAAGAGTCTCCCAAGAAATATGGATAAGTTAGTATCATGGAAATGAATAACATAGAAAGGCCCTTCAGCCCATCATGTTCGTGCCAATCAAAAACAACGATTTAACTACACTAATCCTATTTTCCAGCATTTGCCTTATAATGCTTATATGCCTTGTCATCACAAATACACATCTAAATACTTCTTAAATATTAAGAAGGTTTCTGCCTCTATCACTCTCACAGACATTGAGTCCCAGATTCCCACCACTTTCATGGTGAAAAGGTTTTGCCTCACATTTCCTGTCAGAGGACCACGATTATCTGCATGTAGTCCAAGAGGTTGACCTCTCCGAAACTCTGTTAGACAACCCAGACATGATCCTTTTCACAGACGACTCCTCTTTTCGACCCTCAGATCATCAAATGCTAGCTGGCTACGTCATACGTACACCTTGTGAAACCCTTGAATCCACTGTGCGGACGGAAGGATCTTCTGCACAGGCGGCCAAACTGTGTGCCCTTACCAGAGCCTGTATACTTGCTGACAAAATGTCTGTTAACATTTACACTGACTCCAGATATGTTTTTGGAGTGGCACAGGATTTGAAACCCTGTGGAGACACAGAGGATTTATTACCGCTTCTGCAAGGCCCTGCCTCACAGCACCAGGGACCAGGCTTCGATTCCCACCGGGCGACCGTCTTTGTGGACTTCGCACATTCTCCCCGTGTCTGCATGGGTTTCCTCCGGGTGCACCAGTTTCCTCCCACAATCCAAAGATGTGCAAGTCAGGTGATTTGGCCATGCTAAATTGCCCATAGTGATAGGTGCATTAGTCAGGGATATATATAGGGTAGGGGAATGCGTGTCAGTGGGTTACTCTTCGGATGGTCGGTGTGTACTTGTTGGGCCAAAGGACCTGTTTCTATACTGTAAGAAATCTAATCTAATCTAATCCAATATGCCCTTGCAGCATTCTCTGCTCATCAACAATCTTTTACAGACTATTGTGCTCCTGTCTGCCGTAGCTGTGATAAAGTACGCTACCCATACCACCGCTGATGACACAATCGCCCGAGGAAATGCTTGCGCTGACCAAGCTGCTAGACGAGCAGCATTAGCTGCCACTGTATGGGTTCTACAAGTTCCAAAGACAGGGCAAGCAGCAAAGGTTTTAGATCTAGTAGAGGGACTATGAGCCACACACTCCACAAGCCGAGAAAGACAGCTGGAAGCACATAGGAGCTAAGTAATCCTCTTTAGGACTAATGATGCACCCTGACAGAAGGTTCATTTGCCCTAAAGCCTACTTGCATGTTCTTGCACTAGCCGCATGGGGTCAGCCACGTAGGAAAAGAAGGGATGATACATACAGTACGACAAACCTGGTACGCAGCAGGCTTTGCAGCAGCAGCACAAGCACTAATATCAAAATGTCTAATATTTCTATAAAATAATAATGCTAAACCTTTAGCCAAGTATGATAATCTGTCAGTCCCAGTTGGACCCTTTAATCATTTACAGATTGATTTTGACCATGTGACAGCTAAACAGGGTTTTAAGTACAGGTTGGGAGTTGTCGGCATGCTGTCGAAATGGGTAGAGGCCTTCCCCTCAAGGAAAGACCATGCTAGAACAGTGGTCAAAAGCCTCATGAACGATGTGATCCCAAGGTTTGGAATTCCAAGGAGCATTGACAGAGACACTCCCTTTACTGCAACAGTCACAGAAAATGTCGGTAAAGCACGAGGCATCGCGTAGAAATATCATATTCCCTATCAGCCCCAGTCCTCAGCCATGGTGGAATGGATGAATGGTACCCTTAAAACCACCCTGACAAAGATCACACAGGACACGGACCTGCCTTGGCCAGAAGCCCTACCCTTATCCCTGTATACCATCAGAAACCAGACCAACAGAACCACAGGACTTACCCCATTTGAGATCCTGATGGTAAGATCAATGCCCACGGGAGAAATACCTCCTAAATTTCCTGTGAATATGCCATGCGTCTTGACACAGGAAGCTCTTCTGGATTATGTCAAAGCATTCTGTAAGATGATTACCCGTAACCATTATCGGGTAAAGGAAGCCATTCCCTCATCTAATGATGACCCAATGTATCCCTTCCAACCTGGGGACTATCTCATGATAAAAATCATTGGATATCTCCTAGGTGGAAAAGCCTGTACCTCGTCCTCCAGAAGGCTGTCAAGGTTCAGGGAAGACCCGAGTGGACACACAGAACCCGCTGCCTTCCCCGGAGAGATAGGAGCAGAAACCACCAGAGGCATCAGCTCGCCTGCCAGGTGTAATATGTGGGGACTGATTGCCACTTCAGTCTCTGTACTCCTCATTGCCTTATTCATACTGACTAAGCATGAGGGGAACAGGGAAAATGGATGATGAACTATGTCACAAGGGAGTTGCATGTCAACACTTTTCTTTACATGACTTACATTTACGCACAGAAGGCTCACCACTCTAGCTGCTGGGTATGCGCCCATATCCCCTTACACTCTAAGGGAGGAATCCTCCTGAGACCCATTCCATTTAATGAATCCAAAACAGCTGTATGGTGGTTGGAACAAACAGGTCCTCCGTTATGTTCATGTGGTGGTGGGTGGGGGGGTAGGTTTGACTGAGAGTCTCACGACTTTTATGGAGGCCCTGATGGGACCAATTATTCTACTAATGATAAGTTCCATTTGGGAGTCTGCATGTTATAATATGGAAAAATATAAGGGCTGGTTCCAACCTCAGTACAGCCTCTCGCAAACACCCCCAGCTCTGTTCCTCACTAATACCACAGGAAAGGGTACACCCATGGGAACCATCTGCTTTAAAAGCAACCATACGTCATGGTGGAATGCTGGAACCAGTAAATGTGTCCATTCCCTGCTCCTTACCCAGTCCACATGCCGATCCACTTCCACTGGGAGTATCTTGAACCTTGAAGTTCCCTGCAAGACTACTACAACTGCCACGTTCGCAACTCTTTAAACTGGAACTCAGACCAATTACTTGAGAACTTATAATGGCACCTATTTCATTTGCTGCCACAAAGCCTACTCCTTGCTGCAATTCTCCTGGACTGATGGTTGCTCTCTAGTGTATGTGGTCCCCTTTATATACCACTCACATTCCTCCTCGTTCCAACAGCCTTGGCCTCGCACAAGGGAGCTATAACTAGGCAGCTCTTTGCCATTCTCTTCCGCTCTTATGGGGCCACTCTACTGGCAACAGAGGTCAGAAAACTGTCCTCAGTTCTTGAGGAAATAGCAAATGACACAGCGACAACCCTTAACCAACTTAGTGCGGAGGTGGTCACCATTCATACAGTCACCCTACAAAACAGATTCGCCTTAGATTATCTACTAGCCGAGAATAGGGGCACTTGTGCTCTCATTGACTCTGAATGTTGCACCTATATTCCCAACTCCAGTGAGAACATTACCAACCTTGCTGATCACATTCGAAAGTCTGCCTCCAAGCTCCGTGACACCAGTTCTCCTTGGGATCTGCAGTGCTGGATGGGTGGATGGTTTGGTCCCTTGGAAAGGCACTCTTGCAGGGCCTTCTTATACTTGTCATTTTCATTATTGTTTCAGTTCTTATTATCTGTCTTATACAGTGTTGAGCACGCTTTGCCTTGCTATTACTAGCTCAGTCCCATTAACTTCCCAGTTGGTCAAGATCCCCCTCACTGAAATCACACACCCTGATAAAGCTGAGTACCCCAATGAATCTGAGCCTCCACCACTAGATAAACCCCCAGGCTCCGGTTACATTCTCCCTTTTGCAGGAAATTCTGATCTGCTGCTTTGATCTTATGATCAGAAATGGGGGAATGCGGAAGCTGATTTTGCTGGATTGCTCATTTGCAGAGATTTTGGTCTGTCATGGTGTTGCTCTCGCCTGGCTTATCTCTTGCCCTGGGTGGCTGTAGCCTGCTAAAACATTCTGTAACAACCACATAACGTATGCTTTCCCCACATACCACATGAACTGTTTCTCTGTAGAAAGCACGACTCAGCCAAACATTATCAATAGGCGAATACAGTAAATGGAGTGTGCATTGACTTGAGGTCTCAGAATAATAGCTCGTTATGTACAGTCCTGAGAAACTGTCAGTTCAGCATCTTTTATACTACATAAAATTGCAGTGATCAGGAAGCGCTTTGGAGATGCACCTGAGTATGCAAAGGAACGGTGTGCTCCCTATGATATCATGCAATAAAGTTTGTCAATGCTCAAGGCCAGAGTCTGGGGAATTTCTTCAACATATACATAGATTAGCTTCTGTTAAACCTTTTTGTGGAGAAGGATACAAATGATTTCAAGAGGAAACTATTCAGTTTCTGAGAGGTTTCCCTGAACTCCACCATCAGTAATACTGACATAAAGAATGGTCTCCCATGTCTTGAGAGAATTTTTCCCTTTGCCAAAATTCTTCGAGCAGATTTCATCGAGTAAGATCAGCTCATCAAATATTCTAATAAAAGCAAAATTCTAGAGACGCTGTAAATCTGAAACAAACGAGAACGTGTGGGAGAAATTCAGCATTGTCTGTGGAGACAGAAACAGAGACAGCTTTTCAAATCCGATGTGACTCTTCTTGATTGAAGAAGTCATATTGGACATGAAACATTAACTCTATTTTTCTCTGCACAGATGCTGTTAGACATGCTGGCTTTCTCCAGTATGTTCTGTTTTTATTTCATCAAATATCCTTCCCAGCTAGGTTAAAAATACCTGTACCTTTGAATAATCTGTTTTCTGAAGACAGTCTGCAAGGATTCAACTATATTTCGGAACGAATTTCAGGCAGAAATTACTTCTAGATAACCTCTCTCTTTGGTCATGACACTTCAATGACACCAGCAGCTTAAAACCAGGCAGACATAATACTTCAATTTCAAAGAAGATATACAATATTCAGGGTTAGTTTTAAAAATAAGAATAAGAATTGAATAAGACTGAAGATTAGAAGAGCTTATGAACACATGAAATAATCTTTCATCAATAACAATTAATTATTTTTGTTGCTTCTGTACGTCAGACTTTGGAATTGCAACCATAGTGATAATTTTAAAATTTTGCATCGGTCTCTCTTTAGTCCTCTTTCCTCCAATGAAAACAATTTGAAATCTCTGAACCTTTTATTTAATATATTTAACCTGTAATTCTTAAAATCTTTTATGCTAACAGATAGTTGTAAGATTACTCAAAGGTTTCCTCTTGGCATTTAACTAGCAAGTGGGTAGCGAGAGATGTGGTGGATTCTACTAGAAAAGAAAGGCATGCCTAAGGGGGACGGGGTTATTGTCTGTAAAGGTAATGGAATGAAAATGATTTCAAAAATATCCTTAGACATGAGAGTCAAAGTAGACCATTTAGTCATGTTGCCTCATTTAGTTTCGACGTTACCCTCTCCCTGTTTATTGTATTTATTTTAAGTTCCTACCTCAATTTCCCCTCTTGATATGCAAGATATCTGGAATGTTATTTGTGAACTGGAAAGTGAAGAAACTTCTTCACCCAGAGAGTGGTGGCTGTGTGGCATGCTCTGCCCCAGACGGCAGTGGAGGCCCAGTCTCTAGATTCGTTTAAGAAAGAGTTGGATAGAGCTCTCAAGGATAGTGGAATCAAGGGTTATGGAGATAAGGCAGGAACAGGATACTGATTAAGGATGATTAGCCACGATCATATTGAATGGTGGTGCAGGCTCGAAGGGCAGAATGGCCTACTCCTGCACCTATTGTCTATTATCAAATCTCTGCTCAACACGTCTACCAACACATATTTTGTTTTCTTTTCTTTGTATTTCTAAAGAGCAAATGTTATGTTTTTATTATCTCTAATTAGCTTCCTCCCTGGCCCTCCTGACCTCGTTTCTTTGGTCATTCTTTGTTTGTTTTTAAATTCTGTCCAGTGTCACGATCTACCACTTATAAAACCATAAGACATGGAGCAGAAATTAGGCCATTCAGCTCCGCCATTCGATTGTGACTGATAAGTTTCTCAACCGCATTCTCCTGTTTTCTCCCCATAACCTTTGATCCTCTTGATAATCAGAACTTATCTATCTCAATCTTAAATATACTCAATGGCCTGGTCTCCACAATCTTCCGTGGCAATGAATTCCACAGACTCACCACTCTCTAGCTAAAGATTTTTCTCTTTATCTCTGTTATAAAGGTTCTTTCCTTTACTCTAAGGCTGTGCTTTCGGGATCCAGTGTCTCTTACTAATTTCAACATCTTCCTAATGTCCACTCTATCCAGGCCATTCAGTATTCTGTCAGCTTAATCAGGTCCCTCCTCATCCTTCTAATTTCCATCGAGTTTGACCCAGAGTCCTCAAACATTCCTCATCTGTTAAGCCTTTCATTCCTGGGATCATTTTTGTGAACCTCCTCTGGACCTGCTCCAGGGCCGGTACATCCTTCCTGAGGTATGGGGCCCAAAGTTGCACACAGTACTCTAAATGTGGTCCCAGAAGTACATCCCTGCTTTTGTATTCTAGACCTCTCGAAATAAATGCCAATGTTGTGTTTGCCTTCTTAACTACCAACTCAACTTGCAAGTTTATCTTAAGAGAATCCTGGACTAGGACTCTCACGTCCCTTTGCACTTCAGATTTCTGAATTTTCTAAACTTTAGAAAGTAGTCCGTGTTTCTATTATTCCTACCAAAGTGTATGATCTCACACCTTCCTATTCTGCCACTGTATTCCATCTGCCACTTCTTTGTTCACTCTCATGAACTGTCTAAATCTTTCTGCAGCCTCCCCACCTCCTCAATGCTACCTGTCCCTCTACCAATCTTTGTATCATCTGCAAACCTAGCCAGAATGTCCTCAGTTCCTTCATCTAGATTGTTAATGTAAAAAGCAAAAAGTTGTGATCCCAACTCTGACCCTTGTGGAACACCACTAATCACTGGCTTCCATCCTGAGAAGGACCCTTTTATCCACACTCTCTGCTTTCTGCCAGATAGCCAGTAGTCTATCCATGCTAGTACCTTGCATCTAGATTAGAAAGGCAACATGACTCAATAAGTTGAACAGCCTCCTTCTATGCCACAAAAACTCAAGAAAAATTGGACAAAATACTGGCAGAGGTAATGACTGGAGTGAAAATTGAAGACAGAATTATGCTGAATGGCTAGCTATATGCTTATAATAAATCACCTGGTCCAGATGATTCTTTCACTAATAGTTGTAAATCTGTGTTCTCTGGATACTCACAGTAGCATCACTTTAAATAATTTCTCTCACTTTTATACCTTAACAAATCTGTTACTGATTTTGAACTAAATCTCTCATCTTTCTCTGTCCCATGAAGAACTGTCCCTGCTGGTACTGAAAGTCTTTTATCCTTGGGGCAATTCTGGTAAATCTCTTCTTTACTCTCTAAACAGCCATTCTTCCTCAAGTGCTGTTATCCAAACAGACCATAATAATCTAGCGGAAGCAGGGCCCACTGCATTATTTAACAAAAATTCCTTACTTTTCTTTTTTATATTGCTGCTAAGAAAGTCAAGGATTTCATTGGCCTTTTTAATAGTCTCAACTTGTCAAAGAATAGTACAGCAGAAAGAGGCCATTCAGCCTGTCATGCCCATGCCTATAGTTTGAAAGAAATATTTAGTATCACACTCCAGTGTTTTTCTCTATAATTCTCAAGTTAGCCCTCTTTAAAAGCAAGTCCAAGTGCCGTCAGAATTTGCTTTCACAACTCTTTCACGTAGTATATTCCACATCTTTAACAATCCTCTTTATAAAAACAATTTCCATTTTCTATCTGTTTCGGTATCCACCTTCAAAGACCTGTGCACACACATGTCCAGATCTCACTGTTTCTACAGCACTTTAAAACTGCACTGTTTAGTTTACAGAACAAAAGAAAATACTGAGAATACTCAACACAACACAACAGCAATATAGCAACACTGATGCCTCACAGCACTAGGGACCTGGGTCAATTCCAGCCTCGGGTGAATGTCTTTGTGGGGTTTGCACATTCTCCCTGTGTCTGCTTGGGTTTCCTCTGAGTGCTCCAGTTTCCTTCAACAGTCCAAAGATGTGCAGGTTAGGTAGATTGGCCATGCTAAATTGACCATTGTGTCTGGCGATGTGCAGGCTAGATGGATTAGCCATGGGAAATGTAGGGTTATAGAGATGGGATTGGGCCTGGGTAGGGTGCTCTTTGGTGGGGTGGGGTGGACTCAATGGGCCAAATGGCCTGTCCCACACTGTCAAGATTCTATGATTATCAGGAGTGGGAAACAGAATTAATGGGTGGAATTTAGTGTACGTGATGTGGGTTCAATGAGAAACCACCCTCTCCATCAATTCTCCAATGGACATGCAACAAGAAATTCAATTGCAATAACAATTAGAAGATGGTCATTTAAAACGTGGGCAATGAACAGTATAATGGTAGATAAAGAAGAGGGGCTGGAAAGGCTGGTAACACACCAGGTAGAGAAGTTGCCATGCCTTGATGGGATACATTCCAGATTGCTGACAGGTAAGAGAGAAAATCACAGGGGAGTGGAGCATTGTAAATCTGATGCTGTTGTTTCATACAAGGGTAAAAAGGATAACTCAGGAAAATACAGACCTGCCAGCTTGACACCAATAGTGGGAAAACTGATGGAAGCCATAAGATAGGTTAAAATAAATACACATTTAAAGAAAAATAAGTTATGACTAAACAGTCAACATAACTTTGTCAACAGCAGGTCATGTGTGACAAATTTAATTGAGTTCTTTGATGAGATGACAGGCAGTGGATGAGGGCAATGCTGTGGATATTGGCCTTTCAGAAAGTAATTGATATTTTGCCACATGGCAGGTTGGTTCGCAAATTAGAAATGTTTGGGACCGACGGGTCCTTGGCAGCATGGATTAGAAGTTGGTTACAAGGTAGGAAAGCGAGGGTAGGTATACATGGCCATTTCTCAGACTGGAGATGAATTGAAAGTGGTGTCCCCCAGAGATCAGTGTTAGGACCCTTGTCTTTTCTGATTAATAACAACAACTTGAGTGTTGAGGACAAAATCTTTAAATATGCAAAAGATACTAAACTAGGGAGAATAGTAAATTGTTAGGATGATGCTGAGTGACTTCAGAGGGACATTGACAACCTGACCAAATATGCAGACACCTAGCAAATGAAGTTCAATGTAGAGAAATGTGAGGTACTGCATACTGGCTAAATGGTACAATTTTGAGAGGAGCATAGGGACTTCGGGGTTCAAGTACATAATTCTCTGAAGTTGAAAGAGTTATTAAGAAAGCTTGTAGGATCCTTTGGTTTATATTAGATTCCCAGAGGATCAAAGCAAGGAAGTGATGCTACACCTCTACTAATCATTGAACAGAACACCAGCATTGTGTTCAATTCTAGGCACCACATTGAAAGAAAGATATTAAAGCTCTAACACAGAGTGTAAAGGAAATTTATGAGAATTATACCAGGAATAAGGAATTTTAGATCCAAGGAAAGGTTTGAGAAATTAGGCTTATTCTCCTCGGACAACACAAAATTATGAGATGACATTATTGAGGTGTTCAAAATTATGAACAATTTTGACAGTGGAATTGGTGGAAGCGTAGTCCACAGGAGGTTTTAAACGAGAACTGGATATGTAGTTGAAAGGAATACAGAGATAGGGCTGGAGAATGGGACTGGCTGGGTAGCTCTTTTGGGATGTCCGAACAGACATGATGGGCTGATGGCCTCTTTCAGTACTATAAAATTCTATAATTCTATGAAACATTTATATGTGGTTTGCATCAGGCCTATCAGGTTATCACGTGTTGAATATTTTCAAGACAGAGTTAGACATAGTTCTTCAGGTTAAAGGGATCAAAGATATAGGGACAAAGCGGGAATAGATCATATTGAACTGCACATCAGGCTTGAAGAGCTGAATGTCCTACTTCTGCCCCTATTTTCTACGTTTATATCCACGGATCCATAATTATTTTCAGCAGTCTTCAACCATCCACGTCAGTATGAAAGTTCAAACAGCACTGTGACAGAGCTCTATCCTGTTGCATATTATGAGACCTTATATTTTAAATTTTCTTTATGCTTGCCAGAATTGTGGTCATCTTAAATTGGTTACAGTATGGTTGCAAACAGCCAGTCTCAACGGAGCATACAAATCTGAAACCATACTCTTGCCATCTATGCCTCTCATATTTATAGAGATCGTTTGACATGGTTTTTCCTTTCTTAACATCTTTAATGATTTCTGAAAGCACAGGCACATAACTATCTTCCATTGCAAACAGTGAAATTTTCCTCAAATCAAAAGTAAAAGTTTACTCATAACTTGATTAGGGATACAAACCACAATATTTCATGTGAATTACAAGAGGCCCTTGAAGTCCATCAAGTGATTATATTCAGTTCAACATGTCCAGTTAAAAAGTTATTCTGGAGGAAAAGAACGGGTAGCTTTGAACTCTGCTTTGATTGATTATATTGTAGTCACATGAAACCAGTAATAGACATGGCTTGTGTTGGTGCCCCTATCTGCCTCCACCTCTGACTGGAGGTCAATGTAGTGCTCCATTCAGACTGATCTAAAATATCTTGCCACAGACATGGTCAAAATTAGGAGTTTATTCTTTAGATCTTTGGCAGTTGGTTACGAAACAAGAGTTTATCTTGGTATAACTGGCTATGTGGGTGGCAGTCCTATATACATTTTAACACTTTAACCAATTTGTAAAGATGTTCCAGGATTTTTCAGTCATTTTTCTTGGCTTGAAGATCTAGTCAAAGCTTACATGATTTTCAGGAGCTACACTAACTTTCCATCAGATTTCCACAGAGGTCTCTGGATCGAATTCAGGAATACGATAGTAAACACCTTATTTGGCACATTGACACTTGCATTCTTACATTTCTTTCTGGTTCTGCTTGCATAAGAGAATTATTGTTAGTTTCCCAACTAAGTTCTTTTTTCTTTGTTCAGAATGGTTGTATAACACAATGAAGTTCTTTCACCAACTTTTCTCCATCCCGCCTTCATCGTTGATTTTTCAGGAACAATTAGCATAAACCTGAGGCTTTCCCTTTTCTTATCTGCCATACCATCCATTCAACCTCATTCCAGAGAATGAATGAATACCATTCTGGAGAACAGAAATATATTATGATATGTAAAAAGGGTAGCTTACGAAGCTAGAGTCTAGTTCATATTTTTGTAGTGCTATGAGCTGGTTACAGCCAAGGATATGGAAAACACATCAGGTGCTTTTGGAAAGTGCTGTGAATGAAGAAAGCAGGGTATCAGTGTTGAAAAACGTTGCAGAAATTATCTATGTGGAGTAATAAAGCATTTTTCAAGAACGGGCTGAATTCACATTATAGCTGAAAAGTTCCACTTCATGCAGGTGAAATACTGGATTTCAGCTTCAAAAATAGCACATGCAAACCCAAAGCTGTGAAGGTGGAATCATGATATGATTTCAAGAATAGCAATAGGAATGGCTTCTTAGTATACCCCCCCAGGTCATCTAAATTAGGCCAGAGGGCAAACTCAGCATACAACTGATTGTAGTAACCAAAGTGTTTGTGAATTGTAAGGAATATTTAATGAGCCAGATGGTTGTGGTTCGTGAAGGCCGATCATCTTAGTTCCAGCAGCGTTGCTGCAGGAATCCTTCAGAACAATGAGTTAGGCCTGACTGTTTAAAAGCTGTTTCAAGTAGTGACCTTCCCAACATGATAATGCCCAGAGGCATATTTGATGATGACTGCACAATGTTTGGTATCAATTGTACTGCTCAAATAATGAACACACTGTGCATGCATACAGAAGGTCTAATAACATTTGGGCTTAAACTGGCATATGAAATCACATTCATGCTGCATAAGTAGCAGGCAACAAAATTCCAATAGGAGAAAAATTAAGCATCTTTTCGTGACAGTCAATAGTAACAGTGTTAAAATCTTGAACATCACCATAGACTAGAAATTAAATTGAACCATCTGCATGTATATCCTGTAAAAATAGCAGGTCAGAAGTTGGTAATTCTGTAGTCAGTTACTCAGCTCTTGATTCCTGTAAGCCTTTCAACCATCTATAAGGCATGAGGAATGTGATGGATATTCTACATTTGCCTGGGTGAATGCTGTTTAAAAAGCAGTCAAGAAAGCTGAAATGAAGTAATTCTTTTGTCTGGACTGCCTTAAGGAAAAATGTGCAGTGTATACCTTTTACACCGTAATAACTAACCAAAGGAGCTTTGTCAGCTCTTCCCAAACTTGCAATGTCTACAGCCTAGAACATCAAGCCATTTCAGAAAAACATTACCTCCAAGTTCTGAAAACTATATCGCTCATCCTTCATTATCACTAGATCAAAATCCTTGTATTGTTTATTTCCCATTGTCACTGTGGGTGTACCTTCGTCACATGGACTGCAGACGTTCAAGGCAGTGGCTCATCATCACCTTCTCAAAGAAAACTTGGAAAGTGCAATAAACGCTGGACTTGGCAGTGTTACCCATAACCCATGAACAAATTTCAAAATAAATTCTACTGATCAGTAGTATCATGAGCAGTACCACTGACATCCGTATGTTTCACGTAAGGTTGAAGGATTATTAGACAAACTCCCCAGATTAATATTTACTTTCCATAAGCATTGGAATGGCTTAACTAGCAAGCTGAAACTCCAATTGTTCATAATATCTGCATGAACATAATGCAGCCCCTTTGATCATTGTGATTAACACAAGAACTCAAGTCTAACACAGGGGTTGTCCATACTAAGCAGGAGCCACTATATTACTATACTGAACTAACAATACTAAACTGTCGAGCTTTGTCACAATACCATTCCACATCTGTACAATTTTAAATTTTATATACAAACATCAGTTTTTCAAACCAACATATGAAGATAAGAACAAAAAAAACCCAACCTAATTGAACTCAGCTCGCCCTTGTGCTGTTCAGCATCATCAATGGTCTGAGAGAGTTTTTGTGATTGACACTTGTTTTTTTCTTCAAGTGCTGTTATTTCTTCCTTTTGTTTTGCTACTTTCTTCTTGAGGTTGAAGCATTCATTATCAAGCTGTATAAAAACAAAAATAAAAAGTACAGTATACAGTAACAATCTGCAATTATATTAAACTTACAATTAAAAAATATCCGCAAGCCAGCACAGGTTGGTAAGAGGCCAGAGAAATAACTTTAGGAATCAGGGAGCTGTAGCACAGAGGAGAAAGTGAGGACGGCAGATGCTGGAGACCAGAGTTGAAAAGTGTGGTGCTGGAAAAGCACAGCAGGCCAGGCAGCATCCGAGGAGCAGGAGAATCGATGTTTTGGGCATAAGCCTTTCTTCAGGAATGAGGCTGGTGTGCCAAGCGGGC
>NC_057710.1:85630132-85693290 GCF_004010195.1 Chiloscyllium plagiosum
ACCGCCCCCCGCCCCACCCCCCCTAACTTTTATCTCAGTCTGCTTGGCACACCAACCTCATTCCTGAAGAAGAGCTGTAGCACTGAATAAAAGTACAAAGATAAAGAGGAGCACGATCATAAAGGGATTTAAAAACTGCTGGAGTCTTAAATTTTGAGCTCAAGGATCGATTGTATGTTATTAACAAAAGTGAATGCAGAATGGCATATGGTGTGGGATAGGATACAGGCAGCAATGTTTCCGATGAGTAGAGGTTTATGTGGAGTGGAGGATTGGTGCCATCAATGATCCATCTAAGCTGTGTGGCTGTACACGCAGATGGTCACTCCAAGGTTTGTGACACTGACGTCTGGTTCTGGAGGTCTCTGCCACACACAGCCCTTGGATGCCCACACAACAGGAAATATAATTAGAGGGAATTATTATTTCGATTAGGGCAGGATCAAATTCTTTGAACAGATTCAAATGAAGGAAGACATATAGGGATATGAACTGAAAGCAGAAATAAAAATGTTGGCCCTTGAGGCTGTTCTGTACTTCTATAAGGCCGTGACAGATCAGTTTGTTTTGAATTCTATCCTCAAAACCCTTTGATTCTCTTGCCTAATAAGAATCTATCGACCTTTACCTTAAAAAATATTCAATGACCCCACCTGTTGCACAAACCTAGTTTAAAAAAAAAATCGCCATTTCCATCCTGATCCCTCATTTTAAAACAGTGCCTGCTAGCTCTAGACTGAATCCACATCTTTTTTAAATCCACCTTGTCAAGACCCACTGATGCTCTTAGACACTTCAACCACGTCACCTCTGACTCTGAACTCCAATGGAAACAAGCCCAGTCTGTTCAACCTTTCCTTACAATATAAGCTGCTCGTTCTAGATATCAATCTAGTAAACCTCCTGTAACTACTTCCAATGCATTTACAGCTTTCCTTAAAAAACTGCACGTCGTATGAAAGACATTGTCTCAACAATGCCCAATATAACCGAAGCATAATATCCTCACTTTTTTGCTTAATTGTGACTCATAATAATCAAAAGCCTTTCATTTGCATTTTAAATACTTTCTATACCTGCATATTAACTTTGTGACTCATGCATTAGAACACTTATATCCTCTGTGTTTAAGAAAGGTATTTGAAGAGGAAAGACCCTGGAGATAGGACCACATTTTGCAAGTGAGGGAGGTCAAGTTTGATTTTAAACAAAGAGGAAAATGACAACAGTTTTGAAAAGGAGAGAGATAGTTCACAAGGAGAAGAAACTGTTTACAACATGAGCTGGTATGGGGTTAGAAAATGAGGGTGGGTTGTAATCAGAAGAAATGAGGTAACGAACAGGAGTCAGGTCTCACAGGCAAGATGACTTGCAGAGGGCATTAGCAGAGACTGACTTCAGGTTTAGAACAGAAAATAAATGTTGCCATTTTGTATCTGTTGTTTTCAATGCTTAAACCTTACTATTAATTTAAATAAATCACCACTTGGTGACTAGGACCAATATTACCTGTAAGATGCAAGTTCACAAGCAAAGGTCTAATGCAGGCCACATACATGAAATTTGTGCACAGAGCCATACAACAAAAAAGATTCAAAAGTGTTACACACTAGAGAAAAAAAAATCAACAACTCTAAATCAAAATTAAATGGCTGTTGAAGAAGAATTTTAAAAATCTGCATCTGCTGCCAATAGCTTGGCTTCCTGGGGTTCAGCTGTTCTCGATAAATTCCTTCATTCTGCTAAAGTTTCATCATGTGCTTGCAAAAGAGCTGCACTGCTGGAATTAACCCCAAGCAGTTGAATAGCAAAGGTAGAACTGATCTCATGTTTGTTTTCACATCAACAATAACATTTAATAATTCAATAAAATCTTAAGCAAAATGGTACAGGATATATCACTTATCTATCATATCCAATTAGGAAACAGAGTTCAAACAGAAAACAATACTGTCTGTTTACTGATAGTGAAATTGAGTTCCTCCAATTTAGGCACTTCTGCACTATCCTTATCCCTTTTCATGTCTTTGAAACTTAAGAGTTATGATCACTATCCCCAAAATGCTTACCCACTGAAACTTCAACCACTTAACCAGCTTCATTCCCTAGGATTAAGTCTAACACTAACCCACCTCTAGTTGGATTACAGGCACAAAAAAACTCTCCTGGATGCATTTTAAAATTCACCTAATCCTTTCACACTAAGATGATCCCAGTTAATCTCAGCAAATTTAAAGTCCCCTAAAATTATAATCCTGTTTCTCTCACACCTTTGTGATTTGTTGACATAGCTGCTCCTATATCTCCCTCTGACTGTTGGGATGCCTGTAGCATAATCCCGGTAAGGTAATTGCCTTTTTTTTATTGCTGAGCTCTACTCAGATAGCCTCATTTGAAGACTTTTCTAGGACGTCCTCCAAATTGAGATCATTTTGCACTCAACTAATGCGAATCATCAAAAGGTTTTTGCATTTTAAAGGTTACACTCTAAAAAGCAATGAATAAAATGTTGCAATTTAATCTCAAGACTTTCAAAGAATATTTAACAGTTTTGCTGTTATAGTTCATAGCATATTTGAAATCAGCTTTAGTAATTCTCAACCAGCCCACAACTCTACATTCAATAGATGTATTACTAAGTACGCCTACAGAGTAAATGTATTCAGACACAAAACGTATGAAGGCAATCCATTAAACTATTATTAACACTGTTTGCCTCGAGATACTTACTTCGTATGTTTTATTTTCTAACTGTGATATAGTCTGTTCCATTCGTTTTGTGTTGAGATCAGCTGTTTCAAGGATGCTCTAGTAAAGAAATTGCATTTTAAATACTTATAATTTGGCACAATTTCAGGAAATCATTCTTTAATTATTCAATTTTAGCACTGGTTAATAATTGGAATCTCAATCATCAACAGATACAGGCACTTCAAATCATTTCTATTTTCAATAACTTGCTGGTACCACATTCTGTGCACATCAGGGAATGTACAATTGATAAGGCATGTGATGCTCTCTTTATTTTGTCATACATATGCCTCACTCTTAAAAGTGCATTGATATAAATCAAAAATAGTTAGGTTGCAGGAACAGCACAAGCTTAAAAGAGAACGCTGAGATTTATTATAGACAGAATGGAGCTTAAAAGAAAAATGTTTCCCATAATTAACTATGCCATTGGTGAGACCATCTGCAGTGCAGGCTTTGGTCTCCTTACTTGAAAGAAAAAATGTAATAGCATTAAAAGCAGTCCAGAGGAAGTTCCTTCAAGTGATTCCTGGAAGAAGTGATTGTCTTATGATGAAAGATCGAACATCCGTCTTCTTTGGAATTCAGAAGAATATAAATATTCTTGAAACATGCAAGAGTCTGAGGAGAACTGACAGGGTGGGTGCTTAGTGAATATCTCACCTTCTGAGAGTCACAAGAACAAAGCAGCACAGTTTAAAATTGAAGGGCCTCCGATTTAAGACAAAAATAAGGAAAAGTGTATTCACTCAGAGGGCTATTGGACTGTGGAATTCCCTTTCCCAGAGGAGTGGAGACAGGATCACTGAATGTTTTTAAGGCTGAGTTAAACAGCTCCTTGACTGACAAGGGAGTCCAAAGATACAAGGGTAGAGGGGAAGACTGGAACTGGGGCCACAATCATATCAAATCAAAGCTTATCAAATGGCATAGCAGGTTCAATGGGTTGAATGGCTTATTGCAATTCATATGTCTGTACAACACTCCCTATTCTTTAAATGTCTGTTACACTCTGAGGAGGAAGAGTGTTATTCAGTACAAAATTAGAAGAAAAGCTTTAAAGCATCCACAACCACCAGGAACTGCTGCACCCTTAAAACTCAAGAGACTTTAATTCCATGACTCTAGTTTGAATTTTAATGCTGTTTGTTTTACTGCAAGTCCAGAATACCAGTTGGGAATTCTAATTCCTAATGTGCAACAGAATTTGAGCTCCCAAAACAGCAATAATTGCCAACTCATTACTGACTTGATAAGTTTAAAATCAGAAAATAGAGTGGAGGAGTGTAACACAACAAAAAAAAAGAAATTTGAGAAAATATATCAGGGATAACGTGAAAATAAAATTAAAACTGTTAGAGATACATTCATTAAAACAGACAATTCATCTATCAATAAGTGAAATCAAACGTTGGTATTTAAAAAATTATTATATGCTATGTGAGGATAGGCCCCTCTAGTGGCAGTAAACATTTATCATTAAACAGCTTTTTAAAAGTGCAATGATCATGCAGTGTCATAATTTAAGTGATTAAAATGTTAGATCTTAAATAAGAAAGGGAGACAATGGCATAGTAGCACTGTTGCTGAATTAGTAATCCAGAAGCACAGGGTAATGCTGATGATTTATTTCAACCCCATTGTGGAAGCTGATGGAATTTCACTTCAAATAAATCTGGAATTAAAAGCTAGTCCTAGTAATAGTGACTGGGAAGCTATTGTTGTCATTAAAAGTCATCGGATTCATTAAACGTCCTTCAGGGAATGAAATTTGCCATCTTTACCTGGTCTGATCTACATGAGGCTCCAGGTCCACAGCAATGTGGTTGACTCTTAAATGCCTGAGGAAGCAACTCAATTCAGGGCAATTAAGGATGGGCATCAAATGCTGCTTGTCAGTGATGCCTACATCCCATAAAGAAATAAAAAAAATGTTTGTATGACACACTCAATGTTTTAATAATTATAAAATACCTTTACTCTCTCTCTCAAACTCTCTTTCTCAGCTGCCATTCTTTTCAGATCTGCTTTAGCTTCATCTCTTTCTTCCTCCATACGCATTTGGCAGATCGGTGATATTAGTACTTCCTTTTTTAATTTGTTCAACTCATCTTGATTCTGTAAGAAAAGGTTCATTTAAGAGGAGCAGGAAAATTAATTTCAAATTATTTAAATTATGCTTATACACAGGACAGCATCATAATTGCTAAGCTTGAAGACATCCAAAACTGTTGTCTTTGTCCTAATTTGCACCAAGTCCTGTTCTCCTGTCATAGAGATGGACAGCACGGAAACAGACCCTTCGGTCCAACCTGTCCACGCCGACCAGATCTCCCAACCCAATCTAGTCCCACCTGTCAGCAACCGGCCCATATCCCTCCAAACCCTTCCTATTCATAAACCCATGTTGCAATTATACCAGCCTCCACCACATCCTGTGGCAGCTCATTCCATACACGTACTGCGACCACCTAGTGGTCGCAGTAGTCTGGCTGTCAGTTCTGACATGCCGCAACCCAAAGGACTAGCCACACTACCATACATCAGGAGCATTTCAGAACTGACAGCCAGACTACTGCGACCACTAGGACTTATAACAGCACACAAACCAACAGCCACCCTCACACAACAACTCACCAGAACGAAGGACCCGATACCCAGCAAGAGCAAAACTAATGTAGTGTACAAAATCCCATGCAAGGACTGCACAAAACACTACATAGGACAAACAGGAAGACAGCTAACGATCCATGAACATCAACTAGCCACGAAACACCACGACCAGCTATCCTTAGTAGCCACACACAGACGACAAGCAACATGAATTTGACTGGGACAAACTACCATTATAGGGCAAGCGAAACAAAGAACAGCCAGGGAATTCCTAGAAGCATGGCACGCATCCACAAACTCCGTCAGCAAACACATAGACCTGGACCCAATATACCGGCCACTACAGCGGACAGCTGAAACTGACAACCGGAAGCGGCAGGGACAGGCCACTATAAATGCCGGAGGAAACACCACAGAAGCGCTTCACAGGAGGCTCCCAAGCACTGAGTATGTCACCTAGACAGGGGACGAAACGTTTGCAACAAAAATTTCCAGCTCGGCGAACAGTACCATCTATGTGATCGCTGATCTAATCAGCTCTGAGTTAAACATCTTAACTATAAAATTCCTATCCTTGTTTTAAAATTCCTCTGTAGCTTTGCCAACCCTATTTATACAATCTTCTCTCAAGCACTCTAGCACAGCATGAATCACATAAAACCAGCATCCAGGTTCAGCAGGTAAAAGGAAAGGCAGACCGACTCAAGCCAAAATACAGCTAGAAATCTGAAATAAGAAAAACTAAAAACTTATTCCAGGACTTTCTGTTTTTATTTAATGAAATGGACCTTTGGCCTTTATTTCAAAGAGAACGGAATATAAAAATAGAGTTGCTAGAACTATAAATGGCACTATTCAGATTACACCTGGAATACTGTGATTCATTTTGAATAGCTTCTCAGCAGATAAGTGCTCTTCCAGCACCACTAATCCAGAATCTGGTTTCCAGCATCTGCAGTCATTGTTTTTACCTACCTTCTCAGCAGCCAACTCTGAGAAACCTGTGCACTCTGTTCACAGTGTGATTCATATTTGTTGTGAAATGCCTTTAATTAGGGACAAGGTATTCAGATTGCCATGGTTGAACTAGAGAGAAGCATGGTAAAACATGGAAAGCTTGTGCAATTCAAAAGTGCAGAATAGTTACCAGATTGTTGGCTATTCCCTCATTTTAAACTTTACTAAGCTGATGGCGAAAAGCTCTGAGATGCATTGGCAACATATGACTTTCGGAAGGCAAACAATTTTTCTTTACACACCAGAACTGCTCTATGCTACCTCACACTTGATCTTGTCTGCAGAATGTGTCCAAAAAAGTCAATTTTATTTGCTTCCTTAAGAATTGAAGCTGTCTTAACTTGTGCCTTTGTTGGCCATTTAGCATTTCTGCACAGAGCAGCTTTAAAATAACCATAAAAAATCTGTTGTTAAGTTGATTTTGGGCAACATACTCTGACTTGCGTACGTTTCCAACATGTGCACAATTCACTGGAACATCACTGGAAGATTAATTTACATGCCTAGAACAGCATGTATTTCAAGGTGTGTAGTGTCCAAAGGACGCTGCTGTGGCTGATCCTGTACTAGTGGACAATGAGTCAACTCACAGCTAGGCACATCAATTATTTGAGCGTGGGACTTGGTGTAAATTAAGGTATGTCTTCTAGAGATTTGACTGCTAAAATTCTGACTGCAATATTCTTGTATTCCCAAAAAGGGCAAATCAAATGCATTCCACATTATATTTACAATTCATTTTGGAGATATTCATGTTGCTATTTTTAACAGATCTAAATACTATATAATTAAATACATTTAATAAAGACAGCAGAATCTTCTTTTTGGTGTTTAATATTCGCTAATGTTCTGTACACACCTTCTGCAATCTATATTACTTTGCATTTATATGCATATTAATTTTAATTCCATATAGCCTTAAACCTGTCTGTTGATGTGCTTTAGATTATTTTGTTGAGAATCTCCCTTTATACAGCCCAGAGAAAAGTATGCAATATGAAAGAAAAATTCACCAAGGCAAAAATGCACATTTAAGATGGGTAACATGATTTGCCTTAAAAACTGGATAGTTTATTCAATGTTTTTTACAAGGATAGGCCTGCTGACACAAAGGTGTTTGTTCAGTAACAGTGATATCTCTCAAAAATAGGGTAGCAAATAGTAATAAAACCCAATTAACCAACAAACGATTTTAATTTAAATTTCTATCAGGTCAGAGCAATAAAGTGGGAAACAAAGTAGAACTACAAGCGGTACTTGCTTGATGTTTTTCAAAACTACTTGAAAATGGTCTTACACCAAATCCTCTTAGGAATACGGGCACTGAACAGACACCTTTCTATATAATGCACCAAATGACGAATTCACAATTTATTCTTACTCCATCATACCTGTTCATAAACCATAAGTAACCTGTCTCGTTCTGCAGTCACC
Source organism: Chiloscyllium plagiosum (assembly GCF_004010195.1). Classification (NCBI taxonomy): domain Eukaryota; kingdom Metazoa; phylum Chordata; class Chondrichthyes; order Orectolobiformes; family Hemiscylliidae; genus Chiloscyllium; species Chiloscyllium plagiosum. The sequence continues at coordinate 85,637,948 of NC_057710.1, forward strand.
ATCTTGACATTGGACTGGATTTCTGCCATGTGTTGCTCAAAGTTATCCAACACTGCTTGTAATTCATCTCGCTCTCTGATAGCCTGTAGCAGCTCAGAGCTGAGGGTACTAGTCTGTGTGAAGTAACACCATAAATCTTTCATGAATTAAGCCTAATATTCCATAAGCAGGGTTTGTAAAAGAGGCTTTTATACAAAGCAGATGGACAGTGAACATACAGCATTGTAATTCTCACCTCATGAAGTTATGGAGCAATATAAACAAATGTGTTTCTTTCCTAAAACCATTGTGAGTGTACCTACACCACATGGACTGCTCTGACAAAGAAGCAGGCTCACCTCCTTCTTGAGGGCAATTAGCGATGAAAAGTGTCTAACCAACAACACACATATCCTATTAAAAAAAATATTTTTTAAGATACATCTAGGTTCTCAACTTTGTTTCTGAGGCCAGAGCTTCTGTAGCATACAAGGGTTCCTTTTTTCTTTCAGTATTTGTGATACAATAAAACAAAGAACCAGAAAATCACAATCTGCTGATTGACTTCCTTCTGTTTCTATAACTCTATAACAGATGATTCAGTCCCTTTGGGTGGACGACTGGTTTGTGATGCACAGTGAAGTCAGCAGCATGGATTCAATTCCTGTACCTATTGAGGTTAAGTAAAGGTCTCACATTCTCCAGCTGATCTCTTGTCTGATATGTGGTGACCCTCAAGTTAAATTCACAAGCCACTGCACTCTAATGAAAAAGAAGCCCTATGTTCTTCTTACACGATGGCAACGTTTCCTTTATAATAAGTATCAATGGCATCAACCTTTAAACTGTCTATCTGAAAGAAAAGTCATATAAATTAAATTAATAAATATGCTTAGTTAAGAATTAATTGGACTGGTGGTGTGTCATGACTACAGTTTGTGGGAATCCATCCCCATAATTTCCACTAGGGTCAGTGTTGGCAGACTAGAGCTCTGCTTCATTGTCCTTCTACAGCAGGGGAAGTTATCTCTTATAAAATTTTGCAACCAATTGCATCCTCTAAATAAGACTGAGTTCATAGGAAATTCAGTGGTAACACATGGTCTTGTATATAGCAAGCACCATCTGTAGTTATGCTGCACTTGTTTCTACAATTTTCTTGCATTTTTTTCTATTACATTTTTTGTAAAGGCTTCTGAAATACATACATAGTTCTATTTTAACTGTACTTCAAATGCTCCTCTTTGGTTATTCTTCCCACTCAATCCACTTCTAGTGCTCTTGGATAATCACTTATATCTTCAAGCTATGGTTGGAACACTCCTCAATAATTTCTAACTGCTCCCTAACATTTCTAGACTCTATACACTTACTCCATGCCTATCACACTAAACTAGTATTTTCAGAAACAGGATTATAGTTTTACCATTAATTACTTTCATTTCACTCCTCAGACTCTACATACCTCCTTACCTAAATGTAACCTCAAACACCTTCTCGACCATTCCTCTGTATTTGGATTTAAAAACATTGATGGCATATAATTAATTATTACCAAGGCATTTTCATTATGCAATTCAAATCTGACAATGCTAACACTGTCAGAACACTGTGGAATAAAAATATGATTTGACTTCCTTATTCACAGATCAGCAGCCTTGATAATCTGTAGCAGGTTACATTAGATAGTCATTAAATCCTGTGAGAAGTTATTTTACAAAAATCAAAAGTTTCAAACCTTTACTAGTTTAAAAGATGTATATCAAGATTGGAAAGTGAGGAAGAGTAAACATAAATGTGCAAGTTACATGAGTAAATTTAGTTAGTGAAAACTAAAACCCACTTCCTTTTGAAAATATTCATCAATGCTCTCAGTACCTTCACAGGTGAAACTCGCATTGGACTTCGCCCACGTCTTGGAGAACAGACTGGGCTGCCTTTTGCAGATATCATATCCTGCAGGTATTCTACTTCACCTTTGTAATAATCCCTTTCTTCTTCTAATGTCTTCACAAATTTATCTAGGCGAGACGGTGAGGTGTCCCCTTTCAGAACACCATGCTTTGTTCGCATTCTTTCCAATTCCAACACTATTTCTCGTTCTGAAGATTATTGAAAACATAAAAAGCCAAATTAACTAAAGCAAGAAATTAGAAAGCAACAAGAAGACTGCAGACACCATAATATCTGATTAATTCTTTGGTATTTTAATATGCCTGAATTACTTCAAAACTAAAACAAACTACTTCAAATATACAAATGCAATTTCTTTTGCTCACATTCAGAACTGATATAACAGTTGTTGATGGCCAGGTTAACATACATTAAAACTGAATACATTTCAAATATTCCAATAACACCATATTTTCTTCTTGTTCTCCCAAAATTACCATAGGAATAAATGTAGAACAAAGATTGGATGTGAAGTGGAGGGGTGTGCAATGCCCCAACCTACAAATGTTCTGTATCCCAGCCTAGCTACTGGCCATGAGTAAATATCATCTGTTTGAGATAATCCTACATATCATAGCCTCATTTTATCATTCTATCTCATGATTGTTGACAAACTTCAAGACAGAATGCCTGTCACTTAAAATTGATGCTTGTGAAGACTGTATTCCCCCATTGGGGTCTTTGAGGATGTTGCACAAGGACAACATGCTCTTTTTTTCTCGTGATATTTGTTGATTACTATCTCTTGCTTTTGTATGAAGCTGTAGCCAAAGAAGAAATTATTGTGAGTATATTTCTTGTCATGTAAAGGACTTATTAAGAGAGAGTTCACTATATTAGAGATTTCCACTTGTTCAATACCAACTACTCGTGGCATCCTCTTCCACAAAGCAATAACTCTAAATTAAATATCATGCATCATGAGGAATATCGGGCAATAATTCTCCGTTGCAGGATAATATAACCTCCTCCGATCATCTGTTTCCACCTCCCCATTCCACAAATTCTTTTTCAAGAATGATTTAAATCTTGATCTGCACAAGGTTAAACTACCTACAATTAACAGAACATGACAAAACCAGAAGACTGCCCATACAAAAGAATCTGACCACCTAATATATAATGTCTGTCATCTGGGCCCTTCTTATGATCTTTCACTGGGAACCGAATATACTTATGCTAAAAATATTTTCTTACAAATTTTTTGATGATTTGTCCTACCCATGAAACTTTAAGGTTAAATTCTTTCTTTTTCAATATACCTTCAGCAAAAAGGATTTGTTTAAATGCTTCATAATTTTTGACTGGATTATAGATCATCTTCATCGCCAAAGCACTACTGGATCTCTTTGTTTTTCACCCTCTTAGTTACATTTCTCCCCAGACTGCACTTACAAACTTGCATCTCCTCCTGAATACAACACTGGCATCCATGACAAAGATTAAAATCATTTGCAGTAATGAGTAGACTCAGATCTGTTATCCTCATCAATTCATATTCTCTCTCCCTGCAAAGTTACTGTTGAGAGCAATTAAAATCTAGCTTCCCTGTGAGCCTCTGTATAAAAACTAGGTTACCATAGTGAGTTAACTGGTCTTAGCTGCCATGCAGCTGCACTTTATTTTTAACGCTCTTTGTGTCTTTCATTCAAAGCAAAGTTACTTTCGGATTAGTCACTTGCTCATGGATTTTGAAGATCAATACTTTTTAAGAACAAGAGATAAGTCTCCAGTGAGCCACTAATGTCAGCAAGTAATGCGGCCATACTGGTTTCATGCCTGGCCTTTTGTCTATACGCTACGTCTTTACTTTGTTTGAAATATAGAAGCTATAGGTTTTGATAAGTTTGGAAGGGAACTATCATCACTGCAAGGTTTCTTCAAAAGAAATGTTGTTATATTTTTAGAAGAGGCCAAAGAGAGACATATCAAACAACAAAGAAAAATACAGCACAGGAACACCCCCTTCAGCCCTCCAAGCCTGTGCCGATCTAGATCCTCTATCTAAACCTGTCACCTATTTTCTGAAGATTAGATTAGATTAGATTACTTTCAGTGTGGAAACAGGCCCTTCGGCCCAACAAGTCCACACCGACCCGCCGAAGCGCAACCCACCCATACCCCTACATTTACCCCTTTAACCTAACACTACGGGCAATTTAGCATGGTCAATTCACCTGACCCGCACATCTTTGTGACTGTGGGAGGAAACCGGAGCACCCGGAGGAAACCCACGCAGACACGGGGAGAATGTGCAAACTCCACACAGTCAGTCGCCTGAGTCGGTATGCCTCTGCTCCCTACCCATTCATATATTTGTCTAGATACATGTTGAATGACGCTGTCATGCCCACCTCTACTACCTCCACTGGCAACACATTTCAGACAGCCACCAGCCTCTGTGTAATTAACTTTCCATATCTCCCTTAAACTTTTCCCCTCTCACCTTGAACTCGTGACCTCTAGCAACTGAGTCCCCACTCAGGGAAAAAGCTTCTTGCTACCTGTCCTGTCTATATCTCTCCTGATTTTGTAGACCTTAATGATGACCCCCCCTAAACCACTGTCTTTCTAATGAAAATAATCCTAATCTACTCAATCTCTCTTTATAGCTACCACCCTCCATACCAGGCCACATCCTGGTGAACCTCCTCTGTACCCTCTCCAAAGCATCCACATCTTTTTGGTAATGAGGTGATCAGAACTGTATGCAGTATTTCAAATGTGGCCAAACAAAGTCTTATACAATCGTAACATGACCTGCCAACTCATGTACACAATACCCCGTCCAATGAAGGAAAGCATGCCTTATGCCTTCTTGACCATTCTATTGACTTGTGTGGTCCTTTTCAGGGTACAATGGACTTGAACACCCAGATCTCTCTGTACGTTAATTTTATCCAGGATGTTTCCATTTACTGTATAGTTTGCTCTTGAACTGGATCTTCCAAAATGCATCACTTCTCATTTACCCGGATTGAACTCCATCTGCCATTTCTCAGTCCAACTCTCCAATCTATCTATATTCTGCTGCATTCTCTAACGGTCCCCTTCACAATTTGCTACTCCACCAATCTTACTGTCGTCTGAAAACTTGCTAATAAGACCAACTATTCCTTCCTCCAGATCATTTACGTATATCACAAACAACAGTGGTCCCAACATGGATCCCTCTGGAACACCACTGGTCACAATACTCTATTTTGAGAAACTCTTTTCCACTACTACTCTGTCTCCTGTTGCCTAGCCAGTTCTTTATCAATCCAGCTATGCGACCTCATTTTTTCCATCAGCCTACCATGGGGAACCTTATCAAACGCTTTACTGAAGTCCATGTATATGACATCTACAACCCTTCTCTCATCAATCAACTTTGTCATTTCCTCAAACAATTCTATTAAATTGGTAAGACATGACCTGCCCGCACAAAACCATGTTGCCGATCACTGACAAGCCCATTTTCTTCCAAATGGGAATAGATCCTATCCCTCAGTATCTTTTCCAGCAGCTTCCCTACTGCTGACGTCAGGCTCACTGGTCTATAATTACCTGGATCATCCCTGCTACCCTTCTTAAACAAGGGGACAACATTAGCAATCCTCCAGTCCTCAGGGACCTCACCCATGTTCAAGGACGCTGCAAAGATACGTTAAGGCCCTAGCTATTTCCTCTCTCGCTTCCCTCAGTAACCTGAGGTGGATCCCATCTGGACCTGGCGACTTGTCCACCTTAAGGCCTTTTAGAATATCCAACACTTCCTCCCACCTTATGCAGACTTGACCTAGAGTTATCAAACATCTATCCCAAACCTCAACAACCGCCATATCCCTCTCCTCTGTGAATACTGATGCAAAGTACTCGTTAAGAATCTCACCCATTTTCTCTGATTCCACGCATAACTTTCCTCCTTTGTCTTTGAGTGGGCCAACCCTTTCTCTCGTTACCCTCTTGCTCCTTATACAGAGGAACCTTGACTATCCGAATATCTGATTACCCGAAGATGATCTCAAGGCAGAAACATTACGTCAAAGAGTTGTTTCAACCCTGATTGTGTCTTTTGTTTACAAGTACAATGATTAAAAGTGAACTCGGCTCACTGAAATGGGGAGAACAGTCCTAGACAATCCAGGCACAGTCTCTAAGTGACTGTTCTCCTGTCTTCTCTCTCTCTCTCCCCACACCTTCCCTGGAGTTCTACACATGGGTGAACGCTAAATCCCCCCCTTCTCCAGATAATCTCTCCAACATTGTCCTGTACAGGGCAAAGTGGGAACTTGTCAAAACAATGTGTGTGTGTGTGTGTGTGTGTGTGTGTGTGTGTGTGCGCGCGTGCGCTCTCTCTCCCCCTCTATCTGGAGACTTATCCCACAAATGCAGCAGCAGTCCGGTTTCCCCGGAGATGGGAGTGGACAGAGGGGTGGGTCCGCCGGGGGTGGGGTCAGTGGGTTGGAAGAGCAGGGCTGTGGGCGGATGGGGAGGCAGTGTTGGATGGGCGTACGGAGCTGGAGGCAGGCGGGCGCGCAGGATGGGAGTAGATGGGACACACATTGTGCTTTTTCCTAGTCTCCTAAATGGGGAGCAGACTTCACAGAAAACTCCGAGCCCCAGAGGAAATCAATTAACTGAATAATCAATTATCTGAATGAAATAGTGCCCGCCCATCTTGTTTGGATAATCGAGGTTCCTCTGTATATGAAAAAAAGTCTTTGGGATTTTCCTTAACTATGCTTACTGAAGATATTTCATGACCCCTTTTAGCCCTCTTAATTCCTCATATCAGATTGTTCCTACTTTCCTGATATTTTTCCAAAGCTTCATCTATTCTTCAGTCGCTTAGACCTTATGTATACTTCCTTTTTCCTCTTAGCTGGTCTTACAATTTCACCTGTGATCCATGGTTCCCTAATCTTGCCATATCTATCCTTCATTTTCACAGGGACATGGCTGTCCTGCACTTTAATCAACATCTTTTTAAAAGCCTCCCACATACCAAATGCAGATTTACCTTCAAACAGCTGCTTCCAATCCATATTCCCCAGCACCTGCCGAATGTTGGTATAGTTGGCATTCCCCCAATTTAGCACTCTTCCTTTAGAACCACTCTCGTCTTTATCCATAAGTATTCTAAAACTTACAGAATTGTAATCACTATTCCCAGAGTAATCCCCAATGTGCTATTGCTCCAGCACTTCATCCTTAATTTTTAAAAAGTTTTAGAAAGTATATATTTCTTGCTGCTTTTGTACTTCTGTCTTTCCTAATTTTTAAAATTTCCCGAAACAGTTTTCTCTTCTCATCACCTATCCCTTTTCATTTACTTTTATCCTCTTTAACTCAATGTCATGTGGGCAGAACTTGACTTTGGAAGGTCAATGCTTCTGCTTTGAAATGAAAACAAAAAAATCTGCCACGTCTCAGTTGTTCAGAAGGAAGTTACAATGTGAATAGGGATGCTTGAAGTGCATTGGACATCAGGTGTGGTCTGATAAATGCTGATATGGGGAATGGGGAGAGGGGGCATAGGAGCTCAGGCAAGTAGAGGAGCCAATTGGAGTCAAGTTCTATAGTTGTACATGATAACACAGGTGACACTTTGCTGATAAATGTAACTGATATTCACAGTCAAGATTTTCTTCCCTATTTGTCTGATTTGCCACACACGGATTCAACAGTTAGAACCGGACAAATAAAATTATTTCTAATTAAATACTGGGAAGTTCAAAAGTAATTAATTTTCATGCTTACCGAAAACCTTGCTCCCTGACCACCATTTCCAATCCTCACCTGGTCAATTGAAGCTGAACGTTACCATTTTCAACCATAAGGCATTGTGTTTTTGACCACAAATCAACTCCATTACGAAGACTGTCCAATTCCAACATTGTAATATTGCCAACTGCTATCCTGTCTTACCAAATTTGCTGCTGAAACCCTCATGTTACATCAAGACTTGATTGTTTCAGTGCTTTCTGGGCTGGGCTCTCATTTTGCATGCCAAATAGACCTGTACTCATCCAAATCTTTACTGCCCTTCGCCAATTCACAAAAAAGTTCCATTCACCCATCACCACTGTCCTCATTAGCCTAAATTAGCTCCCGAATAAACAAAAGATTAATTTAAAGATTCTCAACTTTGTTTTCAAGTTCAGGGTCTTCTCATTCCCGTTCCCTGCAACCTACTCCAGCTCAACCATCCTTTGAGATCCCTGAATTCTTCAATTCTGGCACCTTGTGCATGGCAAGTTTTAATTGTTTCAGCATTGGTGGCCAAGCATTCAACTACCAAATCTCTAACATTTCGACGCTAAATTCTGGATTATTTAATAAATCACATCTATTTCTGGACACTATGTTCAGCCCAGCTAACACATTTCCTGTTGTGCACAGTCAGAAGGACATGTTGTTCGATGCAATCTGTCAGTTGTTGAGACATACAGCTTACGGACCTGAGTTCTCGTTGGCACTGAAAGTTATATGCCACGTTAACTCATTGTGTGATGGCAGAATGTCTTTTTGGTTTATGGCAGCATCTCGTTAGCGAAGAATATGAATGGTGTGTTCACTACAAAATAACAGCATGAAATGGCTAGATTTACCTTACTTAAATTGTTGGGACACTCCCCTTCCAGGGTTATCCGAATATACTGGACGTTAATTCGGGATCATTAAGCAGGCTTTCAGTACTAGGTAGTACTGCATGTATTCACATACAGTTCCCTGTTCTGCATAGGTGAAAGAGATTTGTGCATAACTGTACCTTTTCCACAGAGAAAGGGTTACAATAATTGCCAACTCTTGTTGCATCTCTCCCAGCAATGCTTGGACAATCAAAGTCTACTTATCTGTTTGGAGGTAGATCAGTTAGCAAACATTGACAGTTAACAAATACAATTGTATCTGCAAGCCAACAAGAGTCCAACCAATGAGCACCCTCTTATTATGCTATATAAACTGGTGTTCCCTATCCAAGTCTGATTTCTTACATTCCAGTTTTGATGAGTGCAAGATGAAAAGATTGATTTTGTGTCCATTTTTCGTAATGTAATCGAAGTACAGAGATTAAACAAGTATAGGTTATTGCTATATTACACCAGAATTTGTAAGGTATTTAATACTATAAAAGAGTGAAAATGTTAACTTCAGAGTAGTACCAAAAGGTAGCTTTCATATTAGCTATAGCTTCATGAGATGAGTACAATACTAAATTCAAGTTATGATGTAAGTGTTTTTTAAGGTCATAAACAACAAATTTCATGCTATTAGAGGGACAGAAGTAAGAAAATTGTTTTTCTTTAAACCAACTAAGTTAATTTTAATTAAAACTATGCCTATATACATTTAATACAACAAAGCAATTTCTATGAAAATGAACTAGATTGAAATCAACTACTACATCTAACTGAAAAAAACTAGTATTTCGTGATTGCAGAAATTCAGGAAAGAATGCATATTTCCAAATCAGATGTACAGAAATATTATATTTGTTTCATGGCAGATCATCGATTACCTGTTGCTACTTGTTTATCAACTCTTTCAATCAGCCTTTGTTTATCCTGTTTTACTTGATTTAACAAATCGCTGAGAGTTTTAATTTCTTCCACTTTACATTGTAAATCTTCTTGAAGCTTGTTGCTGTCAGCATGTGTTGCAGTAAGCTCCTAGAAACAGTATTGTAATTATATGTTTGGAAAAGAATTTAAAATGTAGTAATTAGTAAGAAATATCAAATATTTCATGGGAGCATTCATTAGACTGTTATAATTATAACGCTGTGAAACATGCCCTCCGCAAATTAATGTTAACATATTCACACTTAGCTTTATTGTAGTAATTCTCCCAAGATATAGACTTTAGCTGAAGAAAGTCCCAGCCTCAATTGGTCATTGCACACTTGCTACAGGATTACTTCATAGAGAGAAAATTTTGAATACTTGTTTGACTCGAGATGGGTAATGCTTCAATGAGTCCCCATACCTTCCTCTATAAGTTAGCAAGGTTAGATCTCATGGAATACAGGGAGAACTAGCCATTTGGATACAGAACTGGCTTGAAGATACGAGTCAGAGGGTGGTGGTGAAGGGTTGCTTTTTAGACTGGAGGCCTGCGACCAGTGATGTGCAAAAAGGATCGATGCTGGGTCCACTGCTTTTCATCATTTATATAAATGATTTGGATGTGAACATAAGAGGTATGGTTAGTAAGTTTGAAGATAATGCCAAAATTATAGGTGTTGTGGACAGCGAAGAAGGTTACCTCAGAGTGCAACAGGATCTTGATCAGATGGGCTAATGAGCCAAGGAGTGGCAAATGGAGTTTAATTTAGGTAAATGTGAGGAACTGCATTTTGAAAAGGCAAATCAGGGCAGGACTTATACCATTATTGGCAAGATCCTGGGGAGTATTGCTGAACAAAGAGACCTCGGAATGCAGGTTCATAGTTTCTTGAAAGTGGAGTTGAAGGTAGATAGGACAGTGAAGAAGCATTTGGTGTGCTTTCCTTTATTGGTCAGAGCAGTGAGTACAGGAGTTGAGAGATCATATTGCAGTTGTACAGGACATTGGTTAGGTCACTTTTGGAACAGTGTGTGTAATTCTGATCTCCCTCCTATAGGAAGGATGTTGGTTCAGAAAAGATTTACAAGGATGTTGCCAGAATTCGAGGTTGAATAGACTTGGGATATTTTCCATGGAGTATCAAGAGGCTGAGGGGTGACCTTATAGAAGTTTATCAAATCATGAGGGGCATGGATAGGGTAAATAGACCAGGTCTTTTCCCTGGGGTGGGGGGAGTGCAGAAATAGTGGGCATAGGTTTAGGAAGAGGGGCGAAAAATTTAAAAGGCACCTAAGTGGCAACTTTTTCACGCAAAGGGCGGTGCATGTATGGAATGAGGTGCCAGAGAAGGTGGCGGAGGCTGGTACAATTACAACATTTAAAAGGCATCTGGATGGATATATGAATAGGAAGGGTTGAGAGGAATATGGGCCAAGTGCTGGCAAATGCGAATAGATTAATTTAGGATATATGGTCAGCGCAGATGAGTTGGACTGAAGGGTCTGTTTCTGCGCTGTACATCTCTATGACTCTAAGTGCCTCTTTCAGCTTTTAGAATTCATAAGATTTGGGCCTTACACACCAAAAGAGATAATATTTGCCCCATTTCCCTTATAATCTGTTACTGGCATCAATAAAACCCTATATTCACCATTAACAAGATATTATCAATGTGCTTAGTGACTCGGGCCTGTGCTACTTCCTAAAATGGTGAATAATTGTGATAATAGCAGCAAACATACACCAAGTTCTTTCTTTCAGTGAAGAAAACATCAATGAATTATATTGCCAAGCAGTGAAATGATTCAGACCCTTGTAATAAATATAGTTTTGGAGTTGGCTGACAGCAAGTTACAAGGTACCAATTAATTCAAGAAGCTGAATATCTTGTAAATTGCCAGAGCAAACCTGGAATAGTTCAGTAGAACCAGAGAATGAAAGATTATCAAAATGGTGTTTTAGTATCAACTCATATTAAAAGATCAATTAAACATAAAAAATTATGACCAACATTTTTTCATACCTACTAATATTACACATTTTGTTCCATAGATGATTATTGTGACACAATTAAGGCATTGAATTATGATGACAAGGAATTGGTTAAGATGCTTCTGGGGAAAAAAAAACTTGACAGTAACATGAAGTCAACTGTCCTACTGGTATAAAAATAAGCAAGATCGTGGTCTGTGTTGCAAAGGATCTTTGAGAAATTAGGTGTGACTAAAAATAGGGCAGTAAACTCAGGATCATTATGCTAGTTCAGTGGAGTGAAAACAGATGAGTCAAATCACAGCAGGTGGTCGAAGTGATGGTATAAGAGACTTTTTCAGATTAAGGGTATTGACAAGATGCCTGGAAGTAAGGAGACAGCCAAGCTGGGTCGGTTTCAATGAAACCAATTTCTTCATAAGGACCTGAACAGAGCAGTTAAGGATTTAAACTAGTAAATGGGGGGCAAGAAAATCTTGAGTGCAGAGAGAGGGACAACAGATAATTACGTTTAGGGAAGCCAAATAATGTAAACTAGAAAGGTTAAAAGAACAGGTAGGGTTTTGAAAGCAACATATTCTAGGGCAGATAGAAAAGGTTAAGAAAGACAATGAGAATGAGAGTGAAGAAAAGTATAAGATAATTAGAGAGGTATCACAGCTGTTTGTTAATCACTTCTGAATTATAAACTCTTTGAATCCAGAGTTGTACAATATAGACTGGTATGTCCATGCAAAGCTAGTTAAGTTGACTATTGAACAAAGAAGGTAATGGATATCCTTGTCACAGAACTCCCTAGTGAAGTCAAGCATCCAGAAAAAAAAGGCAGATCTACCCAAAGTTACAGCAGCTACCTTACAGAAGGGAAGAGGCTAACTTGCACCTCGCCTAACGCATAGTAACCTTCAGTTTAAACTCAGTTGTATCTCTCTCAGGAGAGAGCAGCCTTTGGTCCTCTGACACTATGGCAACTTTCACTTTCATTTAACATTACAAACTACTCTGAACAAAACCCAGCCCAGCCAGTGATAATGTCACTGAGCAACTAAAAGACCTAGGCTAGTGCTCTGGGGACATGGTGGAATTGAAATGAAACGAATTGGTTAAAATGAAGAATCAAAATTGTGATATGAAAAACTTCAGATTTTTAATAACTGTTCATGGACTAAATGAATTGACAAATGATAAACTTTTACACACAGCAATGACTCTGTCTGGAAAAGACTGTTCAGAAACAAAGATAGGCTGTTACGCAGTGACTCAAGCAATTAGCCATGTCTTGCCGAGATTACATAAACAAAGCTGCTTTGACACCTCCTTGATAAACTGGATGCTTTATTGCCACATAAACAAGTGATTAGCCTGCAGAAGAATTTAAGGAGTTAATCACAGGGAAGCTGTGTCTTCGAATGACATTTCAGGTCAAATGTAACTAGAAACAAAGAAATTTCTTTTGATAAGGAAGCCAGCTGCAGACTTGCAGTAACTGGAATGAAAGTACTCTAAAGAAATCATCAACATATCACCTGAAGAATGAAAGTCTGTCTAAGATTCGAACATTAGAAGAACTCAACGACAGAACTTCGAAGAACAACACTGCAAAAGGACCAAACCCTGGAAACTCCTCCCAGAGTCAGATCATTGTTGATCATGGCCAGATTTCACCATCAATCAGGTAGTATCTAAGTTAGGTTGCAGGGTTATACCTGCTTACTTGAGGGCTCTAATATTTGGTTGCTACATTACTTGACTGTCTGTGCGATTTCTAAATAAGTAGCCAAATTAAAGGTAATTTGTGGTCATTCACCCACAACAAAATAGTATCATGATGCCATAAAATAGACTATTGCCAGTTGTCATAAAAACCCCATGATTTATTAATGTACTTCAGGGAAGAAATCTAACTTATCTAGTTTGGGTTAGATGTTATTCTAGATCCACAGCAAGGGTTGACTTTTAATTACCTTCTAAAATAGCCTAACAAGCCACTCAGCTCAAGGGCAACAAATGCTGAGCTTGCAAGTGTCACCCAAACCAATGAAACCTTTCTAAATAAGTTCCACCTTTCTTCATACAACCTCATCAGCATATTTTTCTAATTTTTTCTTCTTTTGTTAGATCGAGTGAATCCTTACAAGAGTGTAAAGGACTTGGAGTATACTTAAGAGGGAAATCAGGAGGGCAAAAAGGGGACATGAGATAGCTTTGGCAAATAGAATTAAGGAGAATCCAAAAAGTTTTTACAAATACATTAAGGACAAAAGGGTAACTAGGGAAAGAATAGGGCCCCTCAAAGATCAGCAAGGCGGCCTTTGTGTAGAGCCACAGCAAATGGGGAAAAAACTAAATGAGTATTTTGTATCAATATTTACTGTGAAAAAGGATATGGAAGATATAGACTGTAGGGAAATAGATGGTGACAGCTTGCAAAATGTCCAGATTACAGAGGAGGAAGTGCTGGATGTCTTGAAACAAGTTAAGGTGAATAAATCCCCAGGACCTGATTAGGTGTACCCTAGAACTCTGTGGGAAGCTAGGGAAGTAAATGCTGGTTCCTCTTGCTGAGATATTTGTATCATCAAGAGTCACAGGTGAGGTGCCGGAAGACTGGAGGCTGGCCAAAGTGGTGCCACTGTTTAAGAAGGGTGGTAATGACAAGCCAGGGAACTATAGATCAGTGAGCCTGACGTCGGTGGTGGGCAATTTGTTGGAGGGAATCCTGAGAGACAGGATGTACATGTATTTGGAAAGGCAAGGACTGATTAAGGATACTCGACATGGCTTTGTGCGTGGGAGATCATGTCTTACAAACTTGATTGAGTTTTTTGAGGAAGTAACAAAGAAGATTGATGAGGGCAGAGCAGTAGATGTGATCTATGTGGACTTCAATAAGGCATTTGACAAGGTTCCCCATGGGAGACTGATTAGCAAGGTTAGATCTCATGGAATACAGGGATAATTCAGATAAATGCGAGGTGCTGCATTTTGGGAAATCGAATCATAGCAGGACTTATACACTTAATGGTAAGGTCCTTGGGAGTGTTGCTGAACAAAAAGACCTTGGAGTGCAGATTCATAGCTCCTTGAAAGTGGAGTCGCAGGTAGCTAGGATAGTGAAGGCGGTGTTTGGTATGCTTTCCTTTATTGGTCAGAGTATTGAGTACAGGAGGTCATGTCGCAGCTATACAGGACATTGGTTAGGCCACTGTTGGAATACTGCATGCAATTCTGGTCTCCTTCCTATTTGAAAGATGTTGTAAAACTTGAAAGGGTTCAGAAAAGATTTACAAGGATGTTGCTATAGGGACAGGCTGAACACAGGCTGGGGCTGTTTCCCTTGGAGCGTCAGAGGCTGAGGGGTGACCTTATAGAGGTTTACAAAATTAAGAGGGCCATGGATAGGGTAAATAGACAAAGCCTTTTCCTTGGGGTTGGGGAGTCCAGAACTACAGGGCATAGGTTTAGGATGAGAGGGGAAAGATATAAAAGAGACCTACGGGGCAACGTTTTCACACAGAGGGTGGTACGTGTATGGAATGAGCTATCCTCCACCAGAGGATGTGGTGGAGGCTGGTACAATTGCAACATTTAAGAGGCATTTGGATGGATATATGAATAGGAAGGATTTGGAGGCATATAGGCCAGGTGCCGGCAGGTCGGACTAGATTGGGTTGGGATATCTAGTCGGCATGGACGGGTTGGACCGAAGGGTCTGTTTCCATGCTGTACATCTCCATGACTCTACTACTTTTCCCTTAAATGGATTTACACTATTCACCATGATTATTCCTTGTGATAACAAGCTTCTCATTTTAACCATACTCCTCCAAATCGGATCTCCTGCACATTTTCAATTTTAATTGTCTTACTATTGGAGGCCATGGTGCCAAGCTGCCATGGGCCTAAATTCTAGAATTTTATCTTTCAGCTTCTCTTTACTGTCGCCCTTACTGTCTGGGGATGTGCAGGGTAGGTGGATTAGCCATGGGGCTTTTAGGGTTGCAGGGATAGGGTAGAGGGGGTGGGTATGAGTGGGGTACTTTTTGGAGGGCCGATTTGGATTTGACGGACCGAAAGGCCTGCTTCCACAGTGTAAGGTTTCTAATGACTTTCAGATAATTGTCTAACTCTCTCCTGAAAGCTTTAATTAAACTTACTTCCATTAAATCCTCTGGCAGTGTACATTCCAGAACCTAAATACAAGTTACATGAAAAAGATTTTCATGTCATTTCTGCTTCTTTCACAAAATACTTTAAAGCTGTGCCCTCTTATTCTTGATCCTTTCACGAGTGGAAGCTTCTCTCTATCCACCTTATCGAAACACATCGTGAATTTGAATGCCTTTATCAAATCTCCTCTAAGTCTTCTTTTCTCTCAGGAAAATGGTCTTAATTTCTCCAATCTATTTTCACAACGAAGTTTGTCAGTCCTAGAACTATTCAATCTTTTCTGCAAGCTCCCGAATGTTTTCAAGTACAATATTCAGCCAATTAAAATTATATATTCAGAACATATATCAAATTCAGAATTTAAGATTCTCCCAACCCCAAAATAACATGCGTTATAAATGAAAAAAGGGACTTACTTTGGTCAGTCTGGCAATTGTTTCTTCAAATCCTTCCAGTTCTTTGTGCTGCTTCTTAATTTCATCCTGCAAGGATGAAGGTAGATTACTTAATTCTTAGTAATGCCATTCTTCATGTTCCTTGACAAATTGGGCAATTACATCCTTTTTGTCAACCAATAGCGAAAGATCCATAATCAAGTCAACAAACTTAACTAATGAGTTTGAGAATATGATGAGAATGTGAGGTTTCTGCCACCTAAGGTTAAATAAAGGGAGGGGAGACCAAAATCTTGAGATGGTTGTGGGGGGCATTAGGAGTTAATTTGTGATTGAAGTGACGGGAGGACTTGCAAATTATGATTCTGGATTTGATACATTAGATGACAGTGGCTTAGTAGTTGGAGTCGAGGATGGTGGTAGAAGGCTGTTTGTGCGGCCAGTAGCGTACCATGGGGATTAGTGCTGAGTTGTTATTGTTCATGACAAACTTATGAAAATATGGGTGAATGACAAGTAATTTTATAGATGACACAAATTTTGGGTGGGTTATAGTGAGGAAGGAGGTCTTGGGTTACAGGAGAATAAAGACAGATTGGTCAGATCAGTGGCAGATGGAATTTAACTCTGAAAAAGGTGAGGTGAGGTGATGCACTTTGGAAGAAGTAATAAGACAAGGGAGTACCTAATGAATGGCAGGATACTAGAAAGCTTAGAGGAACAGAGGGATTTTGGGGTGTCCACAGTTTCCAGAAGGATTGGGGAATTAAGGAGGTGTATAAGATGTGGCATCAGTCATGGCATAGATTATAAAGAGAACGGAAGTTACATTGGAGCTGTACCAAACTCTGGTTGAGCCAAAGCTGGAGAACTGTGTGCAATTATGGTCACTACACAACAGGAAGGACGTGAATGCACTGGAATAGTGCAGAGGATATTCACCAGGACTTTGCTTATGTTGGAGCATTTTAGCTATGAAGAGAGGTTGGATAGCCTCAGATTGTTTTCTTTGGAGCAGAGAAGGCTAATAGGGGACTTGTTGAGATGTATAAGATCAGAGAGAATAGAGACGGTGGATAGAAAGAAGCTGTTCCCTTTAGTTGATGGATCAATACAAGGAGGCATACTTTTAAGATGAAGTGCAAGACACTTGTAAAGGATTTCAGGAAAATTGTTTTCACTCATACTTGCTGGGAATCTTGAATGCACTGGGAAGGTTGTTGAGGCAGCAAACATTGCAACTTTTAACAAGTACAATGGATGAACACATGAAATGTCATATCATTGAAGGCTGTGGGCCAAGTGCTGGACAGTTAGATCAGTATAGATAGGTTAGCGCAGTCTACATGGGCCAAAAGCCTCTTCTGTGCTGTATGACTCTGTGGTAAAAATAGAAGTAAACAAGACAGGAGGCGGAGTTTTGGGAGGTTTCGTAAAGAGTGATTTGGCCAGGATGGTATTGTGAAGTCAAATTTTACAGCAGAGAAAGTTTTTGAATAAGTGGAAATGAAAGGCTAGAGATTGCAAATGTCATGGTGGTCAAAACAACCTTGATTATCCAAAAGAGAAGGGCGGGGAGTATTTTGTTTGGATAACTGATTGTTCAGATAACAGATTATGCTTTTATGGGACCTTGTTTGGATAATCGACATTCGGATAACCGAGGTTGTTCTGCAATTGCGGTGATAACACAAGATATAGAGCTTGGATTTAGTTGTACATTGAGTAGATCATTTAGAGTCATAGAGATGTACAGCATGGTAACAGACCTTTTGGTCCAACCGTCCAGATATCCAATCTAGTCCCACCTGCCAGCACCCGGCCCATATCCCTCCAAACCCTTCCTATTCATATACCCATCCAAATGCCTCTTAAATGTTGCAATTGTACCAGCCTCCACCACATCCTCTAGCAGCTCATTCCATACACGTACCATCCTCTGCGTGAAAAAGTTGCCCCTTAGGTCTCTTTTATATCTTTTCCCTCGCACTATAAACCTATGCCCTCTAGTTCTGGACTCCCCGACCCTAGGGATATGATTTGAATATTTATCCTATCCATGGCCCTCATAATTTTGTAAACCTCTGTAAGGTCACCCCTCAGCCTCTGACGCTCCAGGGAATACAGACCCAGCCTGTTCAGCCTCTCCCTATAGCTCAAATCCTCCAACCTTGGCCAGATCCTTGTAAATCTTTTCTGAACCCTTTCACATTTCACAACATCTTTCCAATAGGAAGGAGACCAGAATTGCACGCGATATTCCAACAGTGGCCTAACCAATTCCTGTACAGCCGCAATATGACCTCTCAACTCCTGTACTCAATACTCTGACCAATAAAGGAAAGCATACCAAACGCCTTCCTCACTATCCTATCTACCTGTGACTCCACTTTCAAGGAGCTATGAACCTGCACTCCAAGGCCTTTTTGTTCGGCAACACTCCCTAGCACCTTACCATTAAGTGTGTTAGTCCTGCTAAGATTTGATTTCCCAAAATGCAGCATCTCGCGTTTATCTGAATTAAACTCCATCTGCCACTTCTCAGCCCATTGGCCCATCTGATTAAGATCCTCCTATGGAACCTTGTCAAATGCCTGACTGAAGTCCAAATAGATCACATCTACTGCTCTGCCCTCATCAATCTTCTTTGTTACTTCTTCAAAAAACTCAATCAACTTTGTGAGACATGATTTTCCATGCACAAAGCCATGTTGACTATCCCTAATCAGTCCTTGCTTTTCCAAATACATGTACATCCTGTCCCTCAGGATTCCCTCCAACAATTTGCCCACCACCGAGGTCAGGCTCACTGGTCTATAGTTCCCTGGCTTGTCTTTACCGCCTTTCTTTAACAATGGCACCACTTTTGCCAACCTCCAGTCTTCCGGCACCTCATATGTGACAATCGATGATACAAATATCTTAGCAAGAGGCCCAGCAATCACTTCTCTAGCTTCCCACAGAGTTTTCGGGTACACTTGATCAGGTCCTGGGGATTTATCCACCTTTAACCGTTTCAAGACATCCAGCACTTCCTCCTTTGTAATCTGGACATTTTGCAAGATGTCACCATCTATTTCCCTACGGTCGATATCTTCCATATCCTCTTCCACAGTAAATACTGATGCAAAATATTCATTTTGTATCTCCCCCATTTTCTGTGGCTCCACACAAAGGCCGCCGCCTTGCTGATCTTTGAGGGGCCCTATTCTCTCCCTAGTTCCCTTTTGTCCTTAATGTATTTGTAAAAACCCTTTGGATTCTCCTTAATTCTATTTGCCAACGCTATCTCATGCCCCCTTTATTTAAACAGTAGTGTCTATTTCAGAATGAACATGCAGCCTCAGAGAATGTCATCAGTTTAAAGAGTACTGTGTTTGAGGTGAAAGCAGAATGCAGTGGCTTTGGGCCTCCCAAAGTTCAAATGAGGGAAGTCTTTATCTGTAACTTGCTATTAAACAGAAAGTTAAATTGTGGTGAGAAAGACTAGAGTGTGTTCATGCAGAGACTACCAGGTGTTTTAATAGGCAATGTGCAAATCAGGAAAGTAAGACTAAGGATGAACCTTTGCAGCACTCTGAAGCTAAATGTGACTTAATGGAAAAAGCCGCCATTGCCAGAGATCCACTAGCTGTGCTGGGTAAAGTAGGAGTGGGACCATAGGACAGTCTTGGTGAGATAGCTTGTTGAGGAGAGGTGGTGAAATATTAAGCTGATTGAGCTTTCATGATGTTGTACGTAAAGGAGAGATTGGGTTAAGGGATTAGAATTGGGAATCAAGGCAGAGTTAAGCACAATAAGTTAAATATAGAAGGAATAGTGATGAGGGCATTTACATTCAAGGATGAGCTTCTTCAGCAAAGCAGTGGTGCTTGAGCAAAAAGAAAAAAAATCACATCTAAGTACTGGGATAAAAAATGGATGGGTGATAAGAATTGGTTCTGGAGGGGATTGTGTGAAAAAGTATACCTAATAAAATGTGGGTGCTCAATCTGAGCCCATGAGAAACTTTCAAAAATATAAAAAGGATTGACTAATAGAGCAGAATCGAAGAGTGACGTGCTGGAAAAGCACAGCTGATCAGGCAGCATCTGAGGAGCAGGAGAATTGACATTTCAAGCATAATCGACCAATCAAAATTTGAGTCAAGACAAGTGGTGACGAAGATGTCCTCTTTAATTAAAGAAGAATGTCCAGTGAGTCAAAACCTCAAGTACCTCAATGCTGTGTCGTCTTTTGGTGAAATGTAGAGAGAGAAAGAGAGAATCAAACCAGTCTATGTGCAAGGCAGTGGTGGTAGTTGTCATGTGGACACTACACAAAGGGAGACCTAGGTGGGGAGAGGATGATGGTGGAGGGACAGGGCATGTAAACTTTGTATTTGTAAGATTTATACTTTTGTGCAGTTCATAAAGCAGCAGCTAGCAATACAATGAATATAGCCATTGCATTACAGCTGAAAAATGGGACAAATGATTATATGCCTTTGCAGTCAATGTACCTAAGTACTGAGTGGCAAACAGATACGTCTTACGATTTTGGAATTTGAGAAAGTTGTAACTGAGTCACTGTTTATTGCACTAATGGAAATTAGAGTTGAGTCCACATGATTCTATTCTTATCTGATCATGTACAGAATGACCAGAAACAGCTGCTTATATTCCTGCTTTGCAAATTACCTTATGTTCTCCAACAATCTATTCTTAGTCCCTTCCTATTTCTCATCTTGATGACATCATCCAGAAAGCTGGCAACAATTTCCATAGATACTCTGAAAGTAGCTAGTTCTACCTCACTACCAGATTGCTTGACACCTCCCTCCCCCGCCCCACCCCATCAATTTTGTTAGAGCAATACCAGATGAACAGAAAATTCCTTAACTTAAATATTGGCAAGAGTGATGCTATTGTCTTCAGTCCCAGAAGCAAAATCCCTTCCCTAGCTCTGACTCCTGGGAACTTTCCATCTGGGAACTAAACAACAAAGAACAGCACAGGAACAGGCTCTTCTACCCACAAAGACTGCGGCAGCACATGAAAAACGAAAAACCTTTTGTCTCTGATCAGTTTTGTAACTGAAGTTCTTTACAGCTATAACATGACTTGCCAATTTTTATACATATGCCCCAACCGATGAAGGCAAGCATGCCACATGCCTTCTTGACCTTATCCATTTCAGTGAACTGTGGGCCTGTATGCCTAGATCACTATATTGATGCTACTAAAGATTCTGTCATTCACTGTATACTTTCCTCTTGCATATTAAATTTTCCAAAATGCACCACCTGGCGCTTGTCCAGATTAAATTTTGTCTGCTGTTTCGCAGGCCAAGTCTGCAGGCTATCTATGAAACAGGAGACAGTTCTACCGTTTGGGTACCCCGCACCGCCTGAGTCTACCTTTCAGGAACCCTTCACTGCCCAATTGTACTTCCTACTCAAGGTATGGGTACCCCGCACCGCCTGATTGTACCTCCCACCCAAAATTCATTTGCCTGAATATCCCAACCGACCCATCATCTCAGCTGCTCCTGCCCCAGCCCCACTAAGTTGATACTGTCCTATCCCCCCCCGGTGTAGGAACTCCCCACATACGTGGGTGGGACACCACCCATGCCCTCCACTTCCTTCAAGACTTCCACTTCTCTGGCCCCCAACGCCTCATCTTCGCTATGGACATGCAGTCCCTCTACACCTCCATCCGCCATGACCAGGGCCTCCAAGCTCTCAGTTTCTTCATCTCCCGACATCCCCACCAGTACCCTTCCGCTGACACTTTTATTCATTTGGCCAAACTGGTCCTCACCTTCAACAATTTCTCCTTCCAATCCTCCCATTTCCTCCAGATGAAAAGAGTAGCCATGGCCACCTGCATGGGGCCTCAGCTATGCCTGTCTCATTGTCTGTTACGTGGAAAAGTCCATCTTCCAGAGTTACACTGGCACCACTCCCCACCTTTTCCTCCGCTCCACTGATGACTGCATCAGCGCCACCTTGTGCTCTCATGAGGAGGTCGAACAGTTAATCAACTTCACCAACACATTCCACCCCAACCTCAAATTCACCTGGACCATCTCTGACACACCTCCCTCCCCTTCCTAGACCTCTCCCTCTCCATCCACGGTAACCGACTCAACACTGACATTTTTTACAAACCCACCAACTCCCACAGCTACCTGGATTACACCTCCTTCCATTCTACCTCATGCAAAAATGCTATCCCGTATTCCCAATTCCTCCGCCTCTATTGCATCTGCTCCCAGGAGGACCGGCTCCATCAAAGAATACACCAGATGGCCTCCTTCTTTAAAGACCGAAATTTCCCCTCCCACGCGGCTTAAGATACCCTCCAAAATATCACATCCTCGTCCTGCACCTCTGTCCTCGAACCCACCCCTCCAACCGCACAAGGACAGAACCTCCCCACCTGCCACCCCACCAACCTCTGCATAAATCACTTCATCCGCCAACATTTCCGCCACCAACAATGGACCCCACCACCAGGGATATATTTCCCTCCCACTCCTATCTGCTTTCCACAAAGACCATTCTCTCCGCGACTACCTGGTCAGGTCCATGCCCCCTAACAAGCCACCCTCCCCTCCCGGCACCTTCCCCTGCCACCGCAGGAATTGCAAAGCCTGTACCCACACCTCCCTACTCACCTCCGTCCAAGACCCCAAAGGAGGCTTCCACATCCATCAAAGTTTCACCTGCACTTCCACATGTCACATTGTATCCGCTGCTCTCAATGCGATCTCCTCTACATTGGCAAGACCGGTCGCCTTCTCGTACAGCACCTCAGAGAACATCTCCGGGACACCTGCAGCAATCAACCCCACCTCCCTGTGGCCAAATATTACAACTCCCCCGCCCATTCTGCCGAGCACATGCAGGTCCTGGGCCTCCTCCATTGCCACTTCTTCAACACCCGATGCCTGGAGGAAGAATGCCTTATCTTCTGCCTTGGTACCCTTTAATCCCAGGGCATCAATGTGGGTTTCACCAGTTTCCTCATGTCCTCTCCCCCCAAGCTTACCCCAGTTCCAACCTTCCAGCTCAGCACCACTCTCATGACCTGTCGCACCTGTCAATCTTCCTTCCCACCTATCCGCTCCACCCTCCTCTCCGACCTATCATCTTTACTCCCACCTCCCACTCTCAGCTACCATCTCCCCAGCCCCAACCCCACCCATTTATCTCTCCACCACCAAGGCTCCTAGTCTCATTCCTGATTAAGGACTCCAGCCCGAAATGTCGATTTTCCTGTTTCTCGGATGCTGCCTGACCTGCTGTGCTTTTCTAGCAACACACTCTCAACTGCAGGCCATCTATATCCTGCTGCATCCTCTGGCAATCCTCCCCATTATCTGTAGCTCGCCCAACCTTTGTGTCATCCGCTAACTTACTAATCTGACCACCTACATTCTCTTCTAAATCATTACAAACAACAGGGTGCCAGCACTGAACCCTATGGAACATCTGTGGTCCAGTCAGTAAAACACTGTTTTCTATGACTAAACCATGATTTGGAAGAGACAATCAAGGTATTTTTTAATGTATAATTTCAGTTACATCACACTGTAAATATTTGCTATAAATTCTGTGCCTTACAATTGTGTCCTCCACAACCACCTGATGAAGGAGCAGCGCTCTGAAAGCTAGTGCTTCCAATTAAACCTGTTGGACTATAACCTGGTGTTGTGTGATTTTTGACTAAACCAGTTCTGCATCCATTTTAACAGTTTACTGCAGATCATCTTGAACCAGCCTGACGTTCAAAGGCCTTGCAAAAGTCCATATGGACTTACATATTTGTCACTTTCTCAAAAAATTCAATCAAGTTTGTTAGACCCAACTTTCACTGCAAAAGCTATGTTGCCTAACACTAATAGGCCCATTTTTTTCCAAATGTGGGTAACTTTTATCCCTAAGAATCTTCTCCAATAATTTCCCTACCACTGACATAAAGCTGACGGCCTTCAATTTCCAAGATTATTCTATTGCACTTCTTAAACAAAGAAAAAACGGTGGTTACAATGTTTGGGACCCTGCCTGTGACTAAAGAGATATAAAGATTTCATATACTGCCATAGCAATTTCCTCAGCATTCTGGGATAGATCTCATCATGTCCTGAGGAGTTGTCTATCTTAATGCTTTTTAAAACACCCAACACCTCCTCCTTTTGTATATTGGCATGCCTCAGAATATCAACATTCCCCTCCCAAGACTCATCATCTATCAAAGCCATCTACTTTGTGAATACTAATAAAATATTCGTACAGGACTTCCTTCACTTCCTCTGGTTCCACGCACAAATTCCCCCTTCTGTCCTTGAGTGGACCTACCCTTTAAAATGCCTTGGGATCTTCCTTAATCCTGTTTGCCAAAGATATTTCATGGCCCCTTTTAGCCCTTCTAATTCCTTGTTTACTTTCCTCTATCAGAGGCTGAACTAGGCTGTTTAGATTTTTGGTGCTAAACTTGGCCCTGAAATGAGCTTCCAATCACATATCTGCACATCTCAAACTGCATCTCTGTAAAACCAACCAACTCTGCCAATAGCTCAACTTACCTGCTGATGAAACCCTCATCAGTGTCTTCATTACCACTAAATTCAAATACTCTCAGGTATTCTGCACGGTCTTTCACATCCTCCCCTCTGGAGACTTGGCTCATCCTAAACTCTGCTGCTAAATTTTGACGTCCTATTCATTTATCAACCCCTTTGATTTCTGTCCTGTGTTGGCTCCTGGTTAAAATTTATTTTAAAAATGTACACCCTTGTTTTTAAACTGCTCCATGGGCTCACCCTCCCCACTGCTGTTAGCTCCTCCAGCTCCATAATACTCCAAGATTTCTGAACTCTTTGGATTTTCACCTTTTCAGCATCCTTAATTTTAGCTGTCAATGATGACCGTGCCCTCAGCTTTGTTTGCAACTCTCACGCTAAGCATCCCTTCCTCTGCTCTTATTTGGGACACTATTAGAAACTGCACCTTTGACTAAGCTTTTGGTTATCTGCTTTAATATCTCCTTGCAGGCTCAGTGATTGATGATTTGTTTGATAACGCTTTTGTGAAAGCATTTTGTGTTTTTGGCCTTTTCGTTGTTTAAAGATGTTATATAAATCCCAGTTAAGTAAAATTTAGTGCATGACATTAAAGTATGATCAGTTATAGGACAATTATAAAACAGTATGCAAGATTAAAGATAAAATTTTCTCTTGCAATGAGCTGCCAGAAAAAGTGATGGAGGCTGGTACAATTGCAACATTTAAAAGGCATCTGGAGGGGTATATGAAATGGAACGGTTTAGAGGAATATGGGGCAAGTGCTGGAAAATGGAACTAGATTAGGTTAGGATATCTGGTTGGTACGGACAAGTTGGACAGAAAGGTCTGCTTCCATGCTGTACATCTCTATGACTCTATAACTTTAGATGTCTTAAACAAGACAATGTTACAACATTCTCACTAAACAACTTCAGATGATAATTTGACCTTTGTCTACTTAATACCAGAAGTAAACATAATTAATTTGTGGGATTAGTCACAATTACATTTTGTCTATACAGCTTTTTTGTATCTTCTTATAATAGAGAAATCTGACTTACAACCCTGAACTTAGCTAACTGCTCACGGAGGTCTTCTATTTCTCTACACTGTCTCTTGGTTTCATTCTGGAAAATAAATAATAAACCCTTGTGAATCTCTGTAAAAGATGAGTATACCAATAGATATTGGTTTGAAAAATAGCTTCAAATTAGAGATCAATCACGTTAATAACAGTAAAATGCAATACACGGATCTAAATCAAAGCGTGATAAATAGCACGTTGCTTATTTAACTTTGATCCTCAAAAATGGTCAATCCTCTTAACTATATATGTCTGCCTTGCCCCAAACACTTGTTTATAGCTTTGATCGCTGATCTCTTTAGCCAAACTTATTCATTATATATAGATGCAATCTCTGAATGAATTCCTCCCTCTTCTCTCTCCTTTTGTGTGGTTATACTATCAGTATATGTATTATAAGTCTACTGACTCCCATAGCTACACTGACTTCACTTCCTCCCACCCTGTTTCCTGCAGGATTCTATTCTACTCACAAGGTTTTGCCATCTCTGTCAAATCTGCTTTGACCTTGAAACCTTCCACATAAATGTTTCCAATATGTCTTCATTTTACTCCTACTGAGAATTCCTATTTGGTGTGTCTGACAAGGTTTTTGGCTATGCCAATCCATTTCCACCAATTCTACTCTCACCCTTCCAAACACCTTTTCAAATGCAAAATGTTGCCTTCAGCAGCCTCCAAGCTCAAAAGATCGCCTGGTATTTCTACCATCTCCAGTATGGCGCTCCCACTAGAAACAATAAGGGAGCTATCACCACTTTCTCAAGGGCAATTAGACTTGTTTACAAACAATAGCCTCTTGCCAAAGACTCTCATATCCTATGATAAAAACAATAAGAGATAATTATGCCCAAAAAGAACCTAGAGTGCACCCACTGCAGCAACCTCTTATTTTCTGAAAAGTTTCTTCATCAACTTCTCTGAAAGCCTGTTGATCACGGTTTGTCTCAAGAAATTGCTCAAATCTATCCTGAATTAGCGTTTTGCTAGACTTCATATAATACTTTCAGAAGTATTTTTTAATGCTTTTCCAAATAATCTTTTGCATTCTTTTTCCTAATACATTCAACTCTAAATCTACCTCTCAGATACCTTTTCAGACTGAGAAACAGAATTTACTCTGGGTCATTCATCATTCATAACAAAACAACTCACCACCTTAGAACAAAATAAAATCCATCTGTAGGCTGAGCTATTGAAAAAAAAACTCTCTGGTATATTCATTAATATAAGCAGTAAAAGCATGACTTTTGAGTTTCCAGATACAATGTACCTTTGCTTCTTGAATTTCTTTATCAGCAATTTCGAGTGCAATTTCTTTGTCCCTCTCCAACTGCTGTGCCAAATGGTCAATCTCATTCAATTCATTGCACAAGTGCTCATTTTTCGTGCTCAGATTTACAACTTCATTTGCTGCATCACTTTTTTTCTCCAGAAGTTCCTTCAGCTGCTTCTCCAAATCACAGTTAGTTCGCTGAAGATATTCAACCTGCAATTATTTTTTGAGAGGGAAAATCATCCTGATATCATCACGTACAGCATACCATTTTAAAACGTGAATGCAAGGTTAAATTAAACGAAGATTAATAAATAAAAGCATTATACAACAAATTCTATTATTTCGAAAGCTGTGTAGCTATAATTACAATATTGATTGGGTTCTATAAGCTTGCTTGCTATACATATTGTTGTCTTGAGACAAAGACATCAAAACATTTGGATATCAATTGACCCCTAAACTAACTACTTCAAACCTGCCTGGCAAATTTGGCCCTTAAATCAAAACAAATAATCTTCTCTTTATTCATATTCACAATGGTCTTTCATCTGTTCGGAGAGGACAAACCTATACCTCAAGTCTTACATTCAATTGATCTTCTGTGTGAGGCACACTGAATTTTCAATTAAGATTTCATGAACTGTTTTAAATTGTGTACTTGCTAAAGTCACAATTGAAGACATTTCAGCTCAACAATATCTGATAAACATCTCTCACCTATCCCTGTTATTCTCAACAATTTCCCTCTCCTCTACCACATTCTTAACTGTACAACTAGAAAAGCATACAACAGCTCCTGTCATTCTCTGGTGAATGAACCAGGAATGAGTAGAACGATTGCCCTGGCTTTTGTATATTCCCAAACAAAGTCAGGGGACAAACTTCCTCACCAGCTCCAGAATCGTTTCAGGGCCATTATGTAACAGGCATAGAGAATAGTGATGAAGGTTTATTGGGTAAAGGGCTTTTGTTCATCTTATAAAAGCTGAAAGACGAGTACAGCACTTCACCCTTCTCAACCATATTCCTCTCAATAATTCTTCTCCACTACTGACCATTCTCCTTTCCTCTATCGCATCCTACCACGTAGTTACAATGACACACTGCAACTCCAATCTTTCTCCATCCAAACACGCTCACCTCCTTCTTTGTTCTCTTTATATCATTCAGAGATTGTTAGCCATCAACACTCCAAGGATTCCATATAAGAAGCAGAGGCCATCCAATCCTGGTCATAATTTTCAACTGCCCCAGCTACTGGTGATGTGTCAGAGGACTGCAAATGTCGTCCTTTTATTTAAAAAGTGACGAAGAGATAAACCAGGAAATTACTAGTCAGTCAGTCTAACTTCAGTAATGGGTAAATTATTAGAAAGAATTCTGAGGGGCAGAATATACCTATACTTGAGACAGGAATTAATCAAAGATAGTCAGCATGGACTTGTTAAAGGAAAGCTGTGTTTGACAATTTTGACAGAAATTCCTGAGGAGGTAACCCGATTTTGATGAGAGTAATACATTTGATGTGGTTTATATGGACATGAGAAAGACCTCTGATTAGGATCCTCAAAACAGACTGAACAAGAAAGTAAGAGCCCATGGGATCCAAGGGAAAGTAGCACATTAGATTCAAAATGGCTGAGAAGCAGAGAACAGGGGTGATGGTGGAAGAACGTTTCTGTGATTATAAGTGATTCCAGTGGGGCTCTGCAGCACTCGGAACTGTATAAAATGCTGATTGGTCCAACATTGGAGTATCGCACGCTATTTTGGTCACTACATAACATGAATGATGTGATTGCAATAGAACAGGTATAAAGGAGATTTACAAAGAGGCTGCTTGGACAGAAGGGATTGAGATATGAAGACAGAATGTAGGGGCTGCTGTTGTTTTCCTTGGAGTAGCAAAAATTGAACGGGGGCCTCATAGAGGTGTATCAGATTATAGGAAGACTCCTTTTTCCATTAATAGAGGGCCAATAAACAGGAGACAGAACTAAGATAGGTAAAAAGTTAAGAGGAGAGTTGAGGAGAACTCCTTCATGGAATGGTGTAGAACTCATTGCCTGAAAGGGTGATCGTTTCAGAAACTCTGGTGACATTTAAGTCGTGTTTAGATATTCGTTCATGCTGACATAGCCTTCAGGGCTATGGGCCAAAAGCTGCAAAATGAAATTAGCGTAGTCAGATCTTTGTTGACCTGTATGGATACAAAGCGCAAATGTCTGCATTCTATGCTGTAAATGAGTTTTTCTATTAGGTGAGCATATCAAAGAAGTAGCTCACCTCTTTTAAGAAAAGAAGTAAATTTGATCACTTAGGTGAGAACTAAACAGAACACAATTACTTTTGCTATAAAATGTGGGAATACAGTGGCATAGAGGTAATGTCACTGGGCTGAAACCCATTCTACTGTTCTGGGACATGAGTTCACAGCTAGTAAATTTAAATACTTTGTTAAATCTGAGACTAAAAAGTTAATCTCAATAATGCTGATCATGAAAATATAATTGATGGTCTCAGAAACCAATGTCATTTCTAAGAAGGAAATCTGCCATATTTACCTGGTCTGGCATACGTATGATCCAGGCCCACAGAAATGTGGTTAACCCTAGAATACCTTCTAAAATAGTGTTATTAAGATATTCAGTTCAAGAACAAGTTGGGGTGATCTTGTAGTTATTGTTTTCTATTGACAAATGACATTCGCTGTTTTGCTGAATACTTGAAAGCAAAACAGGGGTAATGACTATTGATCTGGACAAGGAATCAGACACTGCTTTAAATTCCCAAACTCTCCCATGTTGGCTTTTAGGTGAGGTGTGACGTAATGCACTACTTAGCCCAGTGAAAAGTGTCATCAACCTGTTCAGTGCAGTTGTGAACTGTAGACTGGGAGTTGTGGTTGAAAGAAGCAATTAGTGAAGGTTAGTTCTATCGCTATTTTCATGGCTACTGGCAAAATGTGGCTTCTTGGTCCTGAAGACAGCAGGTCCTATTGCAGGACATTCCAGAGTTCTATGAAACCTGCATGGAGGAACACATCTTCCTGAGCTCCCCACTTGTAATTCATGCCCTGTATGTACTGTATATTGCGTATTGCAATCAATTTAAGTACAGAAAGCATACTGCAGCTGATGAAACAATAAAGTGGTAGCATTGCAAGTGCAAAATGCTGAGGAGAATCAAGTGATTTTAGACTTTTCATTCCCAAAGTTTTCTAATACTCTGATCTTCCTTATCTCAGTTTCTGGGTCTTTGCTAAGATTGATTGCTATGACCTGGTCAATAAATAATACAGGATGGTAGCAGGCAAACAAAATGGATTTTGGTTTTTCTTTTTACTATCAAACATCACCATGATCCAAAAGTTCACTTACATGAAATTTACTCTGCTCTAATAACTACATTAGTGGATCTGAGACAGTAACCCCATCAGCTCTATCACAATATTTTGGTTAAAATAGACTCCAGC
Organism: Chiloscyllium plagiosum; assembly: GCF_004010195.1. Lineage (NCBI taxonomy): Eukaryota > Metazoa > Chordata > Chondrichthyes > Orectolobiformes > Hemiscylliidae > Chiloscyllium > Chiloscyllium plagiosum. Next base: position 85,668,382 of record NC_057710.1, read on the forward strand.
TCACAATAGCACAATTTAAATACATTAACAAACATGCTAACTTCCTGTGGAGAATACCAGCTCCAAATCCACGGGTGCATGATAAAAACTAACTGTAGAAAGGAGGACAAAGGAAATAAAGTGGTAGCATCAAGTTTTGCCTCTTCCAGTGGGATTTTACAACATGTCTAAACAAGTTGATTAAAAAATATTTACAACTGTTATTATAATTACATACCAACCCAATTTCATCAGCCAGAATTAAAATCAGGCATTTAGTGTGGTTATCAAATACCCCTCATATTGTAATCTTGTAATGTCCAAGACCCACAAGAAAGAAACAGAACTTCCCTTTTTTTCCCAATAATAAAGCATCAAAATCATTTTCCTTAGCAATGCTGCACACCCTTTATCACACGTGGTCAATATATACACTAGCTATAATAAACAGATCACTCAATTATCTGCCACTTCAGAAATATTCGAGGAAATGTACCTCAAAAGCGTTTTGTCATAGTAATGGCTTACTTCTGGATAAATATCACAAACAAATAATAGAACTCGCACCTGAAGGTTTAAGTGTGCTATAAGTCGCTCATTACTTTTGTTTTTGGCTTCAAGAGAGATCACATCATGAGGACGGCCACCTTCCAGTGTCCGGTTCAAGCGTTCTATTTCCTCATCTCGTACTTCAATCTGCAAAAGAATGTTCATTGAGAAAAGGAGGAGTGTGATTAGGCTGAAAATAAGTATTTTATGTATTAAAGTATCTGTATCAAAGCATAATGATGGAGAGTCAATATTGTATTCTCTGGAAATGTTTATATTACTGGCATATACAAATGATAAAAATTCAAATGCATTGAAATTGACATGAACACACACACACACTGAATACAAATAATGTAAGTGAAAGACTCTGAAAAAGACACACGGCATTCTCATTTTTAACTCCCTTGGCAGCACACTACATTACACCAAGATAAATGAATAATGCTATGTAATGAAATAGAAAGCATGGAAAGTGTGTTGACTGCAACATTCCCACTAAGGTGAGTGCATGTCTGGCTGTGCTTTTGATTGAAAGAGACCACACAGTACAAGGTGACAGTACAGAGAAATGAGAGGGAACACTGTCACAATTCCTGGAATTTTCAACACTGGTGACAATAGTTGATTAAAAAATATTTATTGCATGACAATAGGATGCATTTACAAAGCTTAAATCAAAATTCTATCCATTTTCATGAAGTGATGTAAGTGTTACATAAATTAAAATGCATTCTGTTGAAAATCTGACCATAACCACTATTAAATCTCTGTCCTGTGTTGGCTCCTGGTTAAAATTTATTTTGATGCATCAATGAGAAGTCAAGTGAAGGCACATTTTCAGCCATTCTGTCCAGTCTGAACTTCCTTCCCAAAATGAAAACAGAGTTAGGAAATAAGTTGCCAATGAATTTATGAAGCAGATAGTATAAACTGCTCAAAAGACAATTATGCTTTTTAATGGAATATGCAAGAATGGAAGTAGGCGGACTGAACTGGGAAAGAAAGGCTGCTTATTTCAACAAATAAATTTTATTAGTTTCTTTAGAGCAAGTGAATATTCAATGCATCTTATGGGTATTTTAAAAAAAGCAACATATCCTCTATAAATTTAATACAATTAACACTGTAAAGATGAAATGAAAGGTAACAAGATTAAAAAGAAATTCATGTTTATATATATTGTATTATATTCCTCACATACTGAAACTTATACTGTAGTTAATCTAGGAAATAAGAACTTTACTAGGAATCCAGGTCCACTCAGCAGAAACCCATCCTCAGAGTTGTTGCAATACCTGGAGTTAAAAAAGAATTTAATCCAAGCCAAGACCTTTTCTTCTTGCTTTCAATTTAGTTTCATCCTGGCACCAACATATTGGAAGAACTAACTTCGGAACTGTTCTTTGAGGGAACCAAGGCAATGAGTTAAGTAGGAGAAAGTGAGGTCTGCAGACGCTGGAGATCAAAGCTGAAACTTTATTGCTGGAACAGCACAGCAGGTCAGGCCCAAGCCAAGACCTTTTCTTCTTGCTTTCAATTTAGTTTCATCCTGGCACCTATATATTGGAAGAACTAACTTCGGAACTGTTCTTTGAGGGAACCAAGGCAATGAGTTAAGTAACCAGCTTGTTCTTTAGATAGCTCTCCAATAATAAAAAAGCTAACAAATATGACTGGCCCATAGCTCTTAGGATTTGCCACCGTAGCACCCACAACATCAAGTGTTTATGTCGTTGTGAGTTCCTTCCAAACACAGACTCTACCATTTAGAAGGACAAAGGCAGGTGAGTGTAAATATGATCAGCTGCAAGTTCCGCTTCAAGCCACATATCATCCTAACTTGGAACTATATCATATTCCATCACACTGCTGGATCAAAATCCTAGTATATCCTTTTCTAAAAGCATTGTATGTGTGAGGATATGCCAAAGACTACATAGGTTGAAGAATGGAGCTGATTATCGTACTCTCCAAGGGAATCAGAGTTGATTAATAAATCTGGCCAAACCAGCAAGCCTACCTTCCAAAAACAAACAACATGTGAAAACTCCATTAGCATCACCAAAGCCCCCACCACTAACATCCTGGGAAGGCACAATTAATTGAGATAATTTGAGGTTTTATAAAAGAAAGTGACATCTCAGCTCAGACAAAGCATTAAAGGTATGAGGTTAGAGTCTGTCTTTATCCTAGTCTTGAGTCAGACTGGTTCTATGTCCAAAGTAGGAATTAATAAAATTATTACATGGATTTACTGCCTGCAGATTATGCACTTTGAGTAAAATAGAATGTATCTGCAAATGCAAATTCACCCCATTGACTTATATCTGTGTGTGTCTATGAGAGTGTTCACAAATGTGCATGTGATGCGCACACACTCACTCACTCTCTCTCATGGACGCACACACCTATGAGGGAGTCTCCACTTCCTCCCTAGCACTCTGCTCTAAAGATAAAAGCACACTGCCATTCCTTTGGCCTTTAACCCAGTATAAAGAAAAGGTCTTGGCTTGGATTAAATTCTTTTTTAACTCCAGGTATTGCAACAACTCTGAGGATGGGTTTCTGCTGAGTGGACCTGGATTCCTAGTAAAGTTCTTATTTCCTAGATTAACTACAGTATAAGTTTCAGTATGTGAGGAATATAATACAATATATATAAACATGAATTTCTTTTTAATCTTGTTACCTTTCATTTCATCTTTACAGTGTTAATTGTATTAAATTTATACAAACCTCCTCCCTACCTTTTATCTTCTCCTGCTGAACACTCTCTGCTCATTCCTGAAGAAGGGCATGTGCCCGAAACGTCGAATCTTCTGTTCCCTAGATGCTGCCTGACCTGCTGTGCTGTTCCAGCAATGAGTTAAGTAACCAGCTTGTTCTTTAGATAGCTCTCCAATAATAAAAAAGCTAACAAATATGACTGGCCCACAGCTCTTAGGATTTGCCACCGTAGCACCCACAACATCAAGTGTTTATGTCGTTGTGAGTTCCTTCCAAACACAGACTTGACCATTTAGAAGGACAAAGGCAGGTGAGTGTAAATATGATCAGCTGCAAGTTCCGCTTCAAGCCACATATCATCCTAACTTGGAACTATATCATATTCCATCACACTGCTGGATCAAAATCCTAGTATATCCTTTTCTAAAAGCATTGTATGTGTGAGGATATGCCAAAGACTACATAGGTTGAAGAATGGAGCTGATTATCGTACTCTCCAAGGGAATCAGAGTTGATTAATAAATCTGGCCAAACCAGCAAGCCTACCTTCCAAAAACAAACAACATGTGAAAACTCCATTAGCATCACCAAAGCCCCCACCACTAACATCCTGGGAAGGCACAATTAATTGAGATAATTTGAGGTTTTATAAAAGAAAGTGACATCTCAGCTCAGACAAAGCATTAAAGGTATGAGGTTAGAGTCTGTCTTTATCCTAGTCTTGAGTCAGACTGGTTCTATGTCCAAAGTAGGAATTAATAAAATTATTACATGGATTTACTGCCTGCAGATTATGCACTTTGAGTAAAATAGAATGTATCTGCAAATGCAAATTCACCCCATTGACTTATATCTGTGTGTGTCTATGAGAGTGTTCACAAATGTGCATGTGATGCGCACACACTCACTCACTCTCTCTCATGGACGCACACACCTATGAGGGAGTCTCCACTTCCTCCCTAGCACTCTGCTCTAAAGATAAAAGCACACTGCCATTCCTTTGGCCTTTAACCCAGTATAAGCTGATTGTGTTAACTTAGTTAATTCAGGATCTGCTTTTTATGTTGTAGTTAGGGACGTCATACCAAACACTCCACCAGGCATACTTTTTCACCATTCAGGAAAGTTTCAGTTATTTTTTCACTTGGTATGGTTTTACATCAACCCTTATTGATGGGTTTTGGTTAACCATTTGCCCTAGTTATCACATATGAAGGCAAGACACCAGTGACCTGTCCCTGCAATTTCTGTTTCTTGTACTTTCTTTGGGCATTGATGAAGATGCTATCTGTAGTCCTGCCATATCAGTACCAAGAAGTAAATCTACTCCCTCAACAGGTAATGTTTTTCCTAATCCAACAACTCTCTCTCCTTATAAAGGAAAATCACATTCCAGTTGTACTTCATATCAGGGAACCGGAGCTCCCATCAAACTCTCTGGAGGGAAAATTAATTCTTTCTCCAGTAAAAGTGACGTGTTGCTCCTGTGTCTCTTAGTATGGTTAAGTGTTTAGTTACCTCACCTGAAGAAAAGGAATCATCCTCCCTTTTGGCAAAAATCCTGCATGCCTCTCATCTACGTGACAATTTCCTTACTAGGAACCGAATTCAGCTCCAGCCTTTTTGTTATAGTTAACGCTACAACCTAGTCCACGGTAGTACCTTTTTGTGATCTTTCGCCAACCCATTTTTACTAATGCTTATGAGCCCTATGGGTCTACCTTGCAACTTTGATCATTCCAAATGCACATGGCCTGACATTTAACCTCCACTCTGTGATTTTATTTTTAATCCAAGGAGTAGTTCGTGGTGTGCTCCCCAGTGTCCATTCCCTACCCTGGTTTCCTGCCTCTCTTTCACTCTCCCACGTTTTTATTTTGCTCAAATCCCTGGGAGTGAAAGAAAAAAGGTTTATGCATCAATTCATAATCATGAGCCATTACAGCTACTGTACAATTCTTTCATGAGTTCTGATTATAGAAGGTAAGGAAGTTTTAAATTCTTCTAAAGAATAATTTCTCTGAGGGCATTATAAATATGATCAGTCTTTGATGTTCTTATCCACCTATCAAAATTATTGTGTTTAACGCTTTTAAACTCAATATAAGTTTGTCCATCTGTTTCTATAAGCTTTCAGGACCATCTCAAATGCATTTAGAATATCACTTCTCACCTCATCATAATCCCTAGATCATTCCTTTGTGCTTTACCAGTTAAATTACTTTGCATGGGCACATCCCACCTGCTTTTGGCCACCTCATTTGTGTTGCTATCTTCTCAAGTGATGGGAAAAAAAGCTTCCACATCCTTGTCTTCAAACTTTGGCAAAACTTGCTCAATCTTAAACGTCTCCTGACTGAATATAATGGCTTGTAATTAGAAACGTCCTCTTCTCTGTTTTTCCAAACCTTTGGGTTAGATTGAAGATGCATCATATTTAACTTAAATTCTTGTGTTCTCTCTCTCTCTCCTCCCTTTCTTTCTCTTTTCTTTCTCTTTCTCTCTTTGGAATTCCAGTTTCAATTATCTCATTTCCATCTGCCTGAACTGCAACTCAAGTTTCACTGATGCATCTGATATACTATCTGCCCCACCTCTCTATTGCCGCTAAACCCAACTATTTCACTTATTAAGTCTAAACTCCCTGCCTTCTTACCTTGCTCTGGTAACTTTATATCCAGTCTGCTGACTAACTCTGCTAGTTTAGCTTTAGTTGTACCCTGCAACCAGACCAGGGAAACTTCTGACACATTCAGAACTATTTCCAGTGCCATTTGAAAAGTAATCACCCACTTTAAATACCAAAATGCAAAATTCCAGACCAACACTGTCTGCGTTTCAAAATCCAGGAATCCAGCCCCTGGTCATGTTATAACACGGAGACAGTCTGTTGAACTAGATCAGCATTTCTGTATTCACAACATAGTAAAATTAAACGACTGACTCCCAAATAGTCATTCCAATGGTTCCTAACCAAACTTTTAAATGATACTTTGTGAATAATTAATTTTTACACACCAACTTTCTCCATTAAATAAACAATTTACCTACTTTAAGATCTACAATAATTTTAGCAAACTGATTAATGTCTGTCCTTTAAACCTAAAACATGTTTTCAGCTTCCCATTCACACAAGAGACAGATAATAAATAAAAGAAAATAACACAAATGGCCAGATTACTTAAGTGGCGTTCCTAATGCATTGTTTCACAGGTGTAAACGTATGGACTTTCCGGAAACATTGATCAGGATCACCTTCTCAGTTCACCCAGGCAAAGGAACAATATTTCTAACTCAGTTTTCTACTGTGTGGACTTTTGGAAGTTGATGTATCAAATTAGGCAGGGAGCTTTCAAATTTTGATAGTCTTAGCAGCAGGCCAGAATCATTTCTCAGAAAACATAGTTCCACCCTGATACACTCATCAACTCTTCCCGAGGCTTCAATAATTATTCAACACCGGCCATATGCTTGAACACAGGGTCTCTTCCAGATTTGCTGGAAGCTCACATACTGATCTCATTAATAGCCAACTTCTGCTATCTGTTTAAACACAATGCTCTTCCCAGCTTTGCTGTGATGGTTGGAAGCCTTTAGGAAAGGATCAGCCTACAATTAACCCTTAAGCTTAACTCACAAACATCAAAGCTTACTTTTACCTCAAGCTGTCATAAAACTCACCAATCTTTTTCAGTTTGCAAATTAAAACTGATTACAGAATAAAATAAAAAATAATGAAAAATCAACAAGGATTCTAACATGGTGAGCTCTGACTTTATCAACTCCTCATTTTCCTGTTAGTCTTTTGACCAATCATAATGTAGTAAAACTGTAAATGTTTTTAATCTATATTAATATTGCTATTGCCAGTTAAACTTACACCCCTTAGTTCACCATTTTTACTTTTGCAACTGCACTGATGACTTACTCCTGATTATTCCCAATTTAATTCTGGAATTCCTTCATGGCTTAATGGTATTATCGCTAGATTATTAATCCAGAAACTCAACTAATGTTCTGGAGTCTCGGGTTCAAATCCGGCCATGACAAATGGTGGAATTTGAACTCAATTAAAAAAAACTGGAATTTATTGATGACCATGAAATTATTGTTGATTGTCAGAAGAAACGATCTGGTTCACTAATGGCCTTCAAAGAAGGAAATGTGCCAGCTCATGTGGTCTGGTCTATACACTACTTCGCACCCACAGCAATATGATTGACTCTCAATTGCCCTCTGAAATGGCCAAGTAAGCCATTCAGTTGTATCAATCGCTATGAAGTCTCAAAGAAATGAAACCGGACGGATTACCTGTCATCAACCCAGGCACTGGAAAATACAACAGCAGCAGCAGCCTTATCGATCTTGCAAAGTCCTTCTCACTAACGTATGGGGGATAATGCCAAAATTGGGAGAGCTGACTCACAGACAAGTCAAGCAACAGCCTGACATAGTTATACTCACAGAATCATACCTTAGACATTGTCCCAAATACAACCACTACCATCCCTGGATATGTCTTGTCCCACCAACAGAACAGATCTGGCAGAGGTGGCGGCAAAGTGGTACACTGTTGGAAGCAAGTTGCCCTGGAAGTCCTCAACATTGACTCCGGACCCCACGAGGTCTCCTGGCTTCAGGTTAAACATGGGCAAGAAAACCTCCTGTTGATTACCATGTACTGTCCTCCCTCCGCTGATAAATCAGTCTTCGTTCATGTTGAAGAACAATTGGAGGAAGCACCGAAGACAGCAAGGGCACAAAATGTATACTGTGTGGGGGATTTCAATGTTTATGGCTTGGCAGCAGCACTACTGATCAAGCTGGTCGATTCCTAAAGGACATTGCTGCTAGACTGGGTCTGCAGCAGGTGGTGAGGGAATCAACAAGAGGAAAAACATATTTGACGTCATCCTTACCCATCTATCAGCTGTAGATGAATCTGTCAATGACAGTATCGGTAAGAGCGACCACCTCACGATTCTTGTGGAGATGAAGTCCGCCTTCACAATGAGAAGAACCTCCATCGTGTTATGTAGCACTATCATCACGCTAAATGGGACAGACTTCGAACAGATCTAGCAACTCAAAACTGGGCATCCAAGACTGAGGTGCTGTGGGCCATCAGCAGCAGCGGAATTGTATTCCAGCACAATCTGCAAAGTCTTGGCCTAGCATATACCCCACCCAACCATTACCATTAAGCGAGAGGATCAACTCTGGTTCAATGGAGAGTGCATGAAGGCATGCTAGGAGCAGCACCAAGCATACCTGAAGATGAGGCATCAACCTAGTAAAGCCACCAAACAGGACTATTTGCATGCCGAGCAACATAAGCAGCAAGTGATAGACAAATTAAGCGATCCCACAACTAACAGATCAGGTCAAAGCTCTGCAGTCCTGCCACATCCAGTCATGACTGGTGGTGGACGATTAAATAACATACTGAAGGAGGATGTTCCACAAATATCCACAAATGATGGAAGAGCCCAGCCCATCAGTGCAAAAGATAAGGCTGAAGCTTTCTCAGCAATTTTCAATCGGAGGTGTCGAGTGGATGATCCAATTCGGCCTCCTTCAATGATCCAGCATTCCAGCTGATTCAATTCACTCCATGTGATACCAGGAAATGGTGGAGACATTGGATACTGCAAAGACCACAGCCCTGACAACATTTGGAGGGCGGCACGGTGGCAGGAGGGCGGCATGGTGGCACAGTGGTTAGCACTGCTGCCTCACAGCGCCAGAGACCCGGGTTCAATTCCCGACTCAGGCGACTGACTGTGTGGAGTTTGCACATTCTCCCCGTGTCTGCGTGGGTTTCCTCCGGGTGCTCCGGTTTCCTCCCACAGTTCAAAGATGTGCGGGTCAGGTGAATTGGGCATGCTAAATTGCCCATAGAGTTAGGTTAAAAGGGGCAAATGTAGGGGTATGGGTGGGTTGCGCTTCGGTGGGTCGGTGTGGACTTGTTGGGCCGAAGGGCCTGTTTCCACACTGTAAGTAATCTAATCTAATCTAATTTTTAAAAAAAATTCCAGCAATAGTACTGAAGGCTTGCCACTCCCCTAACCAAGCTGATCCAGTACAGTTACAACACTGGTGTCTACCCGACAATGTGGAAAATTGCCCAGGTATGGGTCTTGTACATTAAAAGCGAGTCAAATTCAACCTGGCCAATTACCACTCCATCAGTCTACCCTCGATTATCAGTAAAGTGATGGAAGGTATCATCAACAGAGCTATGAGTGATGTCCAGTTTGGGTTCCGTCAGGGTCACTCAGCCCCTGACCTCATTACAGCCTTGGTCTAAACATGGACAAAAGAGCTGAATTTCAGAGGTGAGGTGAGAGTGACAGCTTTGACATCAAGGCTGCATTTGACTAAGTGTCGCATCAAGGAGCCCTAGCAAAACTGCAATCAATGGGTATCGGGGGCAAACTCTCCAGCAGTTGGAGTCAGACCTGACACATAGGAAGTTTGTATTGTTTGTTGGAGTCATCTCAGCTCCAGGACACCTCTGCAGGAGTTCCTCAGGGTAGTGTCCTCGGCCCAACCACCTTCAGCTGCTTCATCAACAACCTTCCCTCTATCATAAGTGGGAATGTTTGCCGATGACTGCACAACGTTCAATACAATTCACGATTCCTCAGATACTGAAGCAGTTGATGTTCGAATGCAACAAGATCTAGACAACATCAAGGCTTGGGCTAACAACTAGCAAGTAACATTCACACCACACAAATGCCAGGCTGTGACCATCACCAATAAGAAACAATCTAATCGCGGGCCCATTGACATTCAGTAGTGTTGTCGTCTTGGAATCCCCCAAAATCAACATCGTTGAGGTTCCTATTTGACCAGAAACTCAACTGGACTCGCCACATAAACACAACAGCTACAAGAGCAGGTCAGAGACTCGGCATACTGCAGCGAGTAACTCACCTCCTGACTCCCCAAAGCCTGTCAACCATCTACAAGTCACAAGTTAGAAGTTGTGATAGAATACTCCCATTTACCTGGATGAGTGCAGTTCCAACAATGCTCAGGAAGCTTGACATCATCCAGGAGAAAGCAGCCCGATTGATTGGCACTACATACACAAGCATACACTCCGTCCACTTCAGATACTACCTACAAGATGCACTGCAAAAATTCAAAGATCCTCAGACAGCACCTTCCAAACCCATGATCACTTCCATCTAGAAGCTCAAGGATAGCATATATATAGAAACACCACCATTTTCAGGTTCCCCTCCAAGTCAGTCGCCATTCTCACTTAGAAATATATTGCTTTTCTTTCACTGTCCTTGGGTCAAAATCCTGAATTCTCTCCGAGGAATTATGGGTCAACCCACAGCAGGTGGACTGCAGTGGTTCAAGAAAGCAGCTCACCACACCTTCTCAAGGGCGAGTACGGATTGGCAATTAGTGCTGGCCAGCCAGGGACACCCACATCCCACAAATGAGTAAAGAATCATTTCAGCAAAGCTACAATTTATGCATCCCATGTACTTACAGAATTTTGACATTAACCCCTACAATGTCAGAGGAAAGTTCCGTATTTAAGCGACTCTAAGGATTTGGTATCCCATTAGTGGCAGGGAAGGTATGGACAAAACACCTGGATGCCAACTTCCACACACTGACATTTCCAGCACTACCCTCTACATATCTTGCAGGTTACTCATTCTTCTCTCTGCTGGGATCACCTCACATTATCATCTGAACATAGACTCACCCTCACCTTTTTGACATCTTGCACCCAACGTTTGCAGTCACCCTCCTGAAATTTTCTCAGTTTATCCTCTTCACACATTCTACTTGTGGCTCTGGTTTCTCTCCTTGTAGGGGAAAAGAGTGCCAAATTCTGGGGAGCAGCAGAGGATCGACAGTGGATTGCAGTCATATTAAAGATTGACCAGTACGGAGGAATAGGCACCACACATTAAGCAGGGTTGATCAGGTCACAGGCATTGGAGATGGAGAGAGGACGGTCTCCCATATACCTGGTGACAGCGTTAGGTATCACACTGCCACTTGGCACATAACAATTATTCAGGTTGAACTGATGTCACAATTAACTGAGATGACATGGTGTACACAATGTAGAGTTTGAGTCCTTTCCCCATATCAATAATAACTCAGGTCTTTTATCTCCTGTAAGATGAAAGAGGAACTGGGATGGAAGGAGATTCAGAATTCCTCAAAAGAAGGAAAGCACTCTGCAGATGTATTGTCATATGAATCTTTTGTACCCACAACGAGCAGAGATGCTCATCTCAATGGATACTTCTACAGAAATAGTTGGATTGTCACATGCTGAAACATACAAATAAGCAGGATCACAGCTGAAGACAGAATTCTCAGAGGATGCAGGTGACACCAAGCAATGGTCAGTTAGACCTTTACACCCAGACAAACAAGAACATTTGATCCACAGAAACACCACCACTTTTAATTTGCCCTGCAAATCACACACCAAGGCACTTGAAACTATGTCACTGTTTCTTCAGCATTGCTGGGGTACCCTGGAATCCCTTCTTAACAGTATTGTGGGTACACACAGGCCACATGGACTTCAACAGTTCAAGGAAGCGGCTCACCATCAATTTCTCAAGGACAATTAGGGATGGGTAACAAAGATTGATTTTTCCCATGCCCAGATCCCAGATGAATGTATTTAAAAAAAAAGACACTAAGCTTTGAGAGTCATCCATAAAAGGGAGATTTGTGCATCCTGCAGTAGTGCCAAGACTTCTGCCTCAGTTCACCTCTATGTGAAGAGGCGCCATCTGCATGTGGTATCAATAGTGGCAGGCAGTATACCCAGATCAATGGCCTACTTCGTCTGTGTCCTCCAGGCTAGCAGAGAAGTACAGGTGGGCAAAGACAAGAAAGATGGAGGAGGAGCATACCTCTTCAGTTTCCTGTTCTCATCTCTTGTTTACCCACACACAACATAATTGTCCATGCCATTCATCCCAGACAAAGCCCTGCTGCTTTCTGCCTAATGACTGAGCCTGCATGAAGGTGGGTGTGGCAGAATTTGATGGAGCCCTCATACATTCCAGAATTTAGATGACAGTTGCTAGAGGTATGTCATCTGTCAGAGTAAGTAAACAAGCAACCTGTAACTAATACAGCTGAAGCTGTGGGGTTGCGCCAAACAGGAGTCCTACTAATGAATGAGAAAGTTATAATAGTTGTGTGTGGAAATCCACTTGGACAGGGAGCTGGGTGCAACAATGCTCATATTTATGCTTCTTTATTTGATTATAGGTTTTTCTTAATTTGAACTGCTCATTCTCTTGCCTCTTACTATGTTCCATATTTATCAAAATTCCACTTGAACAGTCACCTTCAGGTGATGGCAAGATCAGATTGGACGACAAGGGTTTTGGATTTTTGACTTGGAAATGATAGGGAACCATTCCAAATAAACTCAAGTATTCAGGATAGCTGGACTATGCACTTATGACGTTGTTCCAACCATCAGATTACTGATGAAGGGCTTACGTCCGAAACATCAATTCTCCTGCTTGGATGCTGGTTTACCTGCAGTGCTTTTCCAGCAACACACTCTTTACTCTGATCTCCAGCATCTGCAGTCCTCCCTTTCTCCTGACCATCTCTGGCAGTCAGGTGAGTGGCTTGCAGCCTACTTGGCTACATCAGGGTCCTCTTGCTCTTGTTGAGGATGCCAACTGGCCTCCACCATCCTCTTTCTGCAGCAGACCAAAACCTTCTGGAGATCCTTGTTGGGGATACTAAATGTACCCTAGATTTGTCCAGGCATATGAGTTACATTGTTAGCAATCTGAAGCTTTGCTCAATTATTGGTCATGTGACTCCTTTTAGACCTCTTTTCTTTATCAGCAGTAGAATTCCTTACAGGAATCATTAGCCATGTCAGCAGATGAATGTCTGTCACTCTCATCTCCCCTCTGAAATTCAGCTCATTTATCTATGTTTGAGCCAAGGCTTTAATGAGGTGAGAAGCCCTGTAGAACCCAAACTGGACATCAGTGAGCAGGTTATTGCTGAGCAAGTGCTGCTTGATAGGAGTATTGACGTTCCACCACTTCATTTTAGATAAAGTAGTCAGGCACGTGGTTGAAGTATCAGTGGAGATTCATTTTGCAGACAGTGATTGTAACTCCATTAGATTCAAGATTGTTATGGGAATGACAAGGATGGGCCTGAAATCAAAGGTCTAAACAGGGGATTTTAATAAGATGAGATATGATTTGGCTAGAGTATGCTGGGAACATATACTTTTAGGTAAATCAGTGTCAGAGTACTGGGACACAATCAAGAAGGAAATAGGGAGAGTACAGAGCCAACATGTTCCAATGAAGGTAAAGGATGGGATCAACAAATACAGTGAACCTTGCATATTGAGGGATATACAGGATTGGATAAAGAGGAAAAGGAAGGCCTGTAACTGATACAGCGGGCTCAGAACAGAGGCCCTCGAGGAGTTTGGAATGTGCAAGGAGGAATTTAAAACTAAATTTGGAGAGGGAAAAGGGGGCACTAAATGATAATGGCAGGTAAAATAAAGGAAAATGGTAAATTATTTTACTTGTACATTAAAGGATAAAACAAAAACTCAGGAAAGAGTAGAGCTCATTCAGGGCCACAGTAGTAATTTGTGTGTGGAGTCAGAGGATGTAGATAGGATTCTAAATAAATGTTTTGGCGAGAAAGACAATGTATAGGTAAAGAGGTCAGCCAAAAGGGCTATGATATAATTTTTAAAATGAGCATAGGCAGAAAGTAGATTCTGAGTGTTTGCAGGCTTAAAAGTAGATAAATCTCCTGGGCTGAATGAAATATATTTCAGGAATTTGAGTGAAGCAAGGTAGGAAATAGCAGGGTGGCAATTATTTTCAATTCTTCACTGGTCACAGGAAGGTACCAGAAGACTGGATGACAGCCAACGTCATACTATTATTCAACAAAGGTGCAAGGAAAAAAACCAGGAAACTACAGGCCAGTCTGTCTAATTTCAGTGACGAGGAAACTATTGGAAGTAATTCTGAATTAATATGCACTTGGAGAGGCAGAGATTAATCAAGAAGAGTCAAAATGATTTTGCAAAGGGGAGGTCATGACTGATGAACTTAATTAAGTCTCTTCTTCGGAAAATTCAGTCATGTAGATAAGGGCAAAGCACCTGATATAGTCCACTTGGACAACAGCAAGGATTTTGATAAGGTCCCATTTGGGACATTTATAGTGGAAGTAGAGAGTGAAGGCATGTTTTAGTGACTGGAAAGCTGTGACCAGTGGGATCCTTGTAGAGTAAAAAAAATAGACGCGGAGGCAAAGGCGGCGGAAGAATTGTTCGATGTCACGCCGCGTGTTGAACTCGTTAATCCAGGAGCGTAGGGGAATGAAGGTGAGGCCTCTGCTGAGGACTGATCTTTCATGCTCAGAGAGGGGTAGTTCTGGAGGGATGGTGAAAACATGGCAGAGCTGGGAGCTAGGACCTGGTGTGGGGCTGGAGCTGGGAGTGGGGGTGGTGGTGGGTGTGGGGGCGGGGACGGAGAAGGGCTTATGCCTGAAGAAGGGCTTATGCTTGAAACGTTGATTCTCCTGCTCCTTGGATGCTGCCTGACCTGCTGCATGTTTAATTATGCTGCGCTTTTCCAGCAACACATTTTCACAAGTGGGATCCCACAGGGAGCCCCAGCTATTTGTGGTATAATTTAATCATTTAGACTGAACGTGGGGGTGGGGGGTTGATCAGTAAGTTTGCACATGATACAAAAGGTGGTGCGTTGTTTTCCTTGGAGCAGAGAACACTGAGGAGTTGGAGGGTGGGGAACGTGATTGAGATGCATAAAACTAAGGGGTACCGGTAGGGTAGATGAGAAGAGACATTTTCCCTTGTGAAGGAATTAATGATCAGCGAGTGCAGATTTAAGGTCAGGGCCAGGAGATATAAAGGGCAAGTGAGGAAAACATTTTTCACCCAGCAGGTCATAGGAATCTTGAACTCACTGCCTGAAAGGGTGGTAAAGGCAGAAGCCTTTATTTAAGAAGTAATTAGATGAGTACTTGCAATGCTATGGCTGTGTATAAGGCTGTGGGCCAAGGGCTGGAAAATGAGATCGGGGTAGTCAGAAGCTTATTTTTGACAGGTACAGACTCAATGGGCCAAAGGGCTTTTTTCTGTGCTGTAGATCTCTAAGATTCTAACCATCAGTAATCGGTTATTTACTGAACAGAATAAGTTAACTACTATGTTGTTCTAGAAGACATTAAGTAAGTAATCCTTTGACTATAAAACATTTTGTGTTATCCTGGATCATGGACACTATCATATGAACGCAAGTCTTTTTCTTTATTTGACAATAAGTTCCATCTACATTATTTCGATGTGTAAAAAAACATCTCTAACATTCTGTTGAAAAGTGAATCAGCTGGTGATTATGGTTCACGTTTCAGATTTCCAGCATCTGTAGCATTTTGCTCTTATCATAATTAAACATCATGTGCAACGCAGTCACTTTTTTTTTCTAATAAAACATTTTTACATTTTTTTGAGTGATTTACAAGTATTTAAATAAATACTACCCAATTTCAAAAGTACTGGTCACAATATATGACTACTACAGAATTCCATTTTTGAACCATGTTCATAAACAAAATCAAATCCCTACATAATAAAAAAAATTAAAAACCAGATAATCATCTATTCGATTATTCAAAATGTTTTTGTGACATATTCAAAAACCTCATACATTTAAATCCAAATAATAAATATTCAAAATCTCTTGGAGAAATTGCTTGCTGCCAGATCTTGGCTTGCTTTCTTTACTAACTAGTTGGCTGTGTTTCTGAACTCAATTACGATTTCTTTATTATTACCAACAATCCTAATGCTTAGCCTGACCTGCTCCAGCACTGCCTGGTCTGTGCTGATAGCCATCCAGTGCCATAGACTCTTTTGAAGGGATAAGAATGCACTTTGAACCTGCCAAACCTGGATGGTTGGTAAGGGATACTCTCTGATTGGTGGTTCAAGGTTTCTCCTCAAGTGAGGTCCACCAATGTTGGAGCAGTTTTTTTTCCAATTTTCAGACTGGGGGAGGTTAAAAAAACATGTATCTAATGTGCTCAGTCTGTACAAGCAACATTAGTGGGCGGCACAGTGGTTAGCACTGCTGCCTCACAGCGCCAGAAACCCGGGTTCAATTCCCACCTCAGGCGACTGACTGTATGGAGTTTGCACATTCTCCCCGTGTCTGTGTGGGTTTCCTCTGGGTGCTCCGGTTTCCTCCCACAGTCCAAAGATGTGCAGGCAAGGTGAATTGGCCACGCTAAATTGCCCGTAGTGTTAGGTAAGGGGTAAATGTAGGGGTATGGGTGGGTTGCGCTTCGGTGGGCTGGTGTGGACTTGTTGGGCCAAAGAGCCTGTTTCCACACTGTAATGTAATGTAATCTAATCTAATCTAATTATGGTTGGGCTTTGATTGCTGAAAAATGGGGCTTGAGTGATGGCTCTAGAATGTGGAATACTTTGGCCACTTCTAGTATAGTGGATAATTTAACATATTTTGCCTTTTGACTTAGCTTCATACTATGAGGACACTTCATATAGAATACAATAAACACATAAAATATCTGAAGACTGAGACTTGAGAAGAATGACTTTGCAAATAATCAGTTTGACTGAAAAAAATCTAGATGCACACATGTGATTTTGAAAATGTTCCCATTAGCTTTAAATTTAAAAAAATGAAAAGTTTGTTTCCACATATAACCATCTCACCTGCCTCTGGAATTTTCTCATCCCACGATCTGATTTTTCCAGTTCAGACTTCAGCTCATCAACTGTAGCTTGCAGATCCAGTATTCTGGAAGAATGATCACAAAAAGTCATAAATAAAGTTACAATAAAAAATCCCAATCTCTCAGATGGACACGAATATAGAGTAGGAAGAATAAATTCATTTTAAAAAAATCAGCAATTCAAACAGGGCTTCTAGAACAAGGGAACATAATCTTACAATCAATTGCTGGTGAAACTTAGCACATCTGGTAGCAATTGTGGGAAGAAAGCAGAGTTAACGTTTCAAGTCTAGTGACTCTTCATCAGAATGGTTAGCAGCTAGGAAACTGGTATTTATGCTGAAGACGAAGTTGGGGGGAGGGGGGGAAGAGGGTTTGGAGAGCTCAGCGGGTAGGTGCAGATGGAGAGAAGAGAGAGACAGAGAGAGATATGAATTCTTGGTGAACAAGGAGATTATGGATAGCAGGACAGGACAGGAGAACAGCTGAATAAGTGATAGTTAGAGCTAAGAATAGGAGAGATTGGGTGACTGTGCTAAAAGCAACCCATGTCATAACTGGACCAGGTGTGGATAGATAAAAAAAAAGGAAGGATGGTATCAGACCCTAAGTTATTGATTTGCTATTGAATCCAACAGACTGCAGGGTCCCCAAGTGGGAAATGATATGGCTGGAATACTGCAGCAGACCTGCCTTTGAAATGTTGGTGTGGGCACACAGTGGTGTGGCAATTGAAAACTGGCACACTCCTCCTCCATTCCCAATACCTCTTCACACCCCCATGGCATTTTCCCATGCAATCGCATAAGGTGTAACACCTGCCCATTTACCTCCTCCCTCCTCACCATCCAAGACCACAGACACACCTTCCAGGTGAAGCGGTGATTTAACTGTACTTGTTTCAATTTGGTATACTGTATTCACTATTCACATTGTGGTCTCCTCGACACTGGGGCAATAAAACGCAGACTGGGTGATGTGCTTTGAACACCTTCATTCAGTCTGCAAAAATGACCCTAATCTTCCTGTTGCCTGCCACTTCAACACACTACCATGTTCCCACACCAACATCTCTATGGCAGGGCTGCTGCAATGTTCTAGCAAGCCTCAGTGAAAGTTCAAAGAACAATGTCTGATTTTCTGATTGGGAACCCCAGCTTCTAGGACTCAAACATCAACTCTGCTTTCTTCTCACAGATCCTGGCAGGCCTGCTAAGATTCACCAGCAATTTCCATTTTTGTTATAGATCTCCAGCATCTGCAGTTCTTTATTTCATCTTACAACTGATGCTGGGTCAGTTAGTAAAGTTTCCATTGAAAAGGTAGCTGAAATGAGAAATTCTCCTTCAGTATTGAAATTGTTATTGAAACACCCTTTGTCAACAACACGAAAATAATAATTTTTCAGCCCTCCTCCATTCCGAAGAAAAGGCTGTGGACTTGGAAAAATTGACTGCTTATCTCTCTCCATAAACATTAGCATGCCACCTATATTTCCCGAGCATTTTCCGTTTTCACAGATGAAAATGGTATCAGGCAAGGGTACAGACATAATGAATTAAAGGCATGCAGATTGATGTGAGGTATTGATCTAATTTGATCTCTTGAATGGAATAGGATGTGGGGTTGAATTGTCTAACCCCAATGTTAGAATTATTCTGAGGCCAATGTCTGAAATAAAGAATTAGGGTAACTGTACGACCATACGACAAATATTTGAAATCAAATCAAACTAAACTATCGAAACGTGAGCAAATGGGTATCTTGGCAGTTTTTTTAATTAACTTTAAAATATATGTTTGCATATTTATACATTGAGATTTTAATGTCAAAAAAACATAGAAAAAGCATTATACATAACATTAAAAAAAATTAACTTATAGAGTCATAGAGCACAAAAACAGACCTTTTGGGCCAACTCATCCATGCCAACCAGTTTTCTCAAACAAAACTAGTCCCATTTGCCTTCTTTTGGCCCATATCCCTCTAAACAATTTCCTATTCATGTACACATCCAAGTGTCTTTTAAATGTTGAAACTATACTGCATCTACTCCTTGACACCAAATTTGTTAAGATATTATAGGTTGTCACTTTCACCTCACCTCTAGACTTCAGTTGTGTCTAAATTTGAAACAAGGTTACTATGTAGTCTGGAGCCATGCGTGGGTTACTGGGGAGCACCTGATGCTTAATCGTACTGCTGATTGGTAATATTGCAAATACTGCGTAAATGAGTGTGTATATATATGCATGCTCTAATGGGCAATATTTATTGGGATATGAGGATCTTATGATGTAATGGTAGTATTCCTGCCACTGGATCAGAAGCCTGTTTTATGACACATCTCACTTAAGATGTGCCAGAACATGTCCAAATAATGGATTTTAAATAATTATAAGAACCAGCTTCCAAGGGCAGGAGGCCCATCTTTAGAAAGAAATGGTAGAAACAGAGGGTGATAGTTGAGGGGTGTTCTTGTGACTGGAAGTCCGTGTCCAGTGGGATCCTACAGGGATCAGTTTTGGGGCCTTTGCTGCTTGTGGTGTATATAGATGATTTAGACTTGAATGTAGGAGGACTGATGTTAGACGATACAAAAATTGGTGGGGTGGTAATTTGTGAGGAGGATAGCCTTAGATTACAGAAGGATAGATTGCCTGATGATTGGCAAATGGAATTCAATATGGATAAGTACAAAGTGATGCATTTGGGCAAGACAAACAAGACAAGGGAATACATGATCAACTCCCCCACCCCACGGAAAAAACTTTGTCTATTTATCCTATCCATGCCCTCATAATTTTGTAAACCTCTATAAAGTCACCCCTCAGCCTCCGACGCCCCAGGGAAAACAGCCCAGCCTGTTCAGACTCTCCCTATAGCTCAAATCCTCCAACCCTGGCAACATCCTTGTAAATCTTTTCTGTACCCTTTCAAGTTTCACAACATCTTTCCAATAGGAAGGACACCAGAATTGCATGCAATATTCCAACAGTGGCCTAACCAATGTCCTGTACAGCCGCAACATGACCTCCCAACTCCTGTACTTAATACTCTGACCATATAGATCATATCTGCCGCTCTGCCCTCATCAATCCTCTTTGTCCTGAACTAGAGGGCATAAGTTCAGGGTGAGAGGGGAAAAATATTGAAGAGACTTAAGGAGCAACCTTTTCAAGCAGAGGGTGGTACGTGTATGGAATGAGCTGCCAGAGGATGTGGTGGAGGCTGATACAATTGCAACATTTAAGAGGCATTTGGATGGGTATACGAATAGGAAGGGTTTGGAGGGATATGGGCCGGGTGCTGGCAGATGGGACTATATTGGGTTGGGACATCTGGTTGGCATGAACGCGTTGGACCAAAGGGTCTGTTTCCATGCTGTACATCTCTATGACTCTATCAGTTGCTACCTGAAGAAGCACAGAAGATCAGAGGGACCTTTGTATGCATGTCCACTAGCCCTTTAACATAACAGTACAGGTAGATAAAATGGTTCAGAAGCCATATAGGATATTTTCCTTTATTAGCTGAGGTATGAAGCTTAACAGCAAGGAGATTATGCTGAAACTGAACAAAACGTCTAGGGTATTGTCTTCGGTTCTACTTTCCACATTAAAGGAGGGATGTGATTGTAATGGAGAGAGCATGGAGAAGATTTACCAGAACATTGCCCAGACTAAAATGTTTTAATTATGAAGAGAGATTGAATAGATTAGCATTGTTTTCCTTGAAGCAGCGAAGACTGAGGGGTTACATAGTTGAGATATATAAAATTCAGGGGAGGCATAGATGGGGTAGATAGGAATACATATTTCCCCATGGTGGAAGGATCAATAACCAAGGGACATTCATTTCAGGTAAGGGCCAGGAGATTTATAGGGGATATGAGAAAAGATTTTCTTTTCACCTAGAAATTGTAGGCATCTGGAACTCACTGCTTGAAAAAGTGATAGAGGCAGAAACCGTCATAACATTTAAGTATTTCAATGGGAACTATGATGCTAAGACTTAAAATCAAGTGCTGGAAAATGGGATTGGAATAGGTAGATACTTGTTTTTGACTGGCACAGACTTGACAGCCTGAAGGGCTTTTTTCTATGCTGTAAATCTCTATGAATCTATCATTAATGAGTAGTCTGCACTTATGCTATACTGAACATGGTGAATAAATCAATGTGGAAGACAGGTTGGGACATCTGGTCGGCATGAACGGGTTGAACCAAAGGGTCTGTTTTCTTCCTTCACCAAACAGCTGTCTACTACACTACCACTGACTGCGTCCATTTTATTACTGATAAATTGAAGTTAGTTAGTCAGGCAGTAATTAGTCAGATTCTATCTACCCACTTTGCAGTCAGTGCCAGCCAATTAGGCATGTGCTGATAGGTATCTTCAACACTTTTTGACACTTGCATGATTCATTCTGGAGCACAGTTACACAAAATAAAAGTATCAGTGTCCCTTGTCATTGCTGTATTCGGTGCAAACAGATGTCTACTAATGGGATGTGGGGTGAAATTTAAGGATTAAATTGAAGGGAAGTACAAAAATTCAGAAAATAAATGAGAGAGCAGAGGTGCAGGGTAGTGAACGGACAAACAATAATCAAAGTGTGACAGACAGAGGTCGGAAATTAGAAACAGAGAAATGAATTATGATTAAAAAGTCAAAGCTTAAGGATCTTTATCAGAATTCATGCAGCATTTGCAACAAGATAGATGGGTTGATGGAACAAGTATAAATAAAATAACATGACTTGATGGCTACTATGGAGATGTGGTTATAGGGTGATCAAGACTGGAAAATCAATATTCAAGGGTATTTGTGTTCCAGAAGTTAGGTAAGAGAGAAAGGAAAGTGGGGTAGCTTTGATCATCAAGAAAGTTCTCAGTGTAACAGGTGCAGCAGGTCATGATGTGGAATCAGTTTGTGTAGAAATAAGGAATGGCAAGGGTTGGAAATCACTGGTGGGAATTGTCTATAGGCCCCTGAAACATTACTATACTGCAGGACAATATATAAATTTGGAAATAATGGGGCAGTGTAAGAAGGGCTCTACATTTGCCACAGATAATTTTAATCTGAACATTGTCTTGAAAAGTCAGATGAGTAGTGGTGACAGGGAAGACCAATTTCTAGAATGTATTGGGAACTGCTTTTTAGAACAGTATGTAACAGAACTTACTCAGGAACAGGTTATTTTAGATCTAGCCATGTGCAAAGTGCTAGGATTGACAAGAGATCTCGTAATTAGGGATCGACTAGGCAGGTAGCAATCAAAACATAGAAGAATTTCAATTTTAGTTTGAGGGAGATCAATTCAGGTCTCAATCGAATATTCTCAACTTCAATAAGGAAAATTACAGAGCCATGAAGGAACAATTGGGAAAATAGTCAAAGGGGAAAATCATTGGGTGAGCAGTGGCAAACTTTTAAACAGATTTCATAATGCTCAGTGAAAAAATTACATTCAAAAAGAAGAACTTGACCTGTAATTAACAGCAATCAGAAACAGTATCCAAGCAGAAACTAAGACTTACAAAGTGATGAAAAATAGTAAAATTATAAGGTCATGCACTTTAGTAGGAAGAATCAAAGGCAGACTATTTTTTAAATTCACTCATGGGATATAGGCGTCACTGGCTGGACAGCATTTACTGCTCATCCCTAGATGCCCTTGAGAAGTTGTTGATGAGGTGCTTTCTTGAAACACTGCAGTTCACATGCAGTAGGCCGACCTACAATGCTCTCAGGCATTGTGCTAGGTATGACTCCAACATTGGAGAGTCTTCCCCAACACCAACTGATTCTAGTTTTGCTTGGGCTCCTTGATACTACACTTGGTCGAATGCATCCTTGATGTCAAAATATATCACTCATCGCAACTCTGGAATTCAGCTTTTATTAATATTTGAACAAAGGCTATAATTAGGTCAGTAGCCAAATGGCCCTGGTGGATCCCAAACTGGGCATCACTGAGTAGGAGCATCTTGATAGCACCATTGATGACAATTTCAGTCAGTTTACAGATGCTTGAGAGTAGATTGGTAATTGGCTGGGTTGGATTTGTCCTGCCTTCTGTGTACAGGACATACCTGAGCAATTTTTCACATTGTCAAGTAGATGACAGTTTCGTAACTGTATGGAAACTGCTTGGTTAGGGGAATGGCAAGTTCTGACGCACAAGTCTTCAGTACTAATGCCAAGTGTTGTCAGGGCCCATAGCCTTTGCATTACCCAGTGCCTCCACCATTTGTTGACATCACATGAAGTGAATCCAATTCGCTGAAGACTGGTATCTGTGATGCTGGCAACCACTGGATGAGGCAGAGATGGATCATCCACGGTTGAAGATTGCTGCAAATATTTCAGCATTATCTTTTGCACTGATGTATTGCGCTCTTCTGTCAGTGACGATGCAGCTACTCCAGTGAGTTGTTTAATTGTCCACCATCATATACAATTGGATGCGGCAGGATTGCAGAGCTTAGATCTGATCTGTTGGTGGTGGAATCACTGTTTATTACTTGCTGTTTGACACACAATTAGTCCTATTTGGTCACTTCACTAGGTTAACATCTCATTTTTAGATTTCTCTGGGGTTGCTCCTGTCATGCATCTAGCACTTTCCATTTAATCAGGTCAATTCCTGTTGATGGCACTAGTAAAATGAGGATATGCCTTGCCATGAGGATGCAGACTGTGCGGGAGTGGAATACTGCTGCTACTGATAGCCCACAGTGCCTCACAGAGGCCCAATCTTGAGTTGTGAGATCTGATCAAAGTCTGTCCCATTTAGCATGGTGACAGTGCCACATAACAGAATGGAGGTTATTCTCAATGTGAAGGTGGATTTGTCTCCACAAGGGCTATGCGGTGGTCACTCTTACTGATACAATCATAGACAGACACATTTTCAGGCAGCAGATTGGCAAGGAGGGGGTCAAGCATGTTTTTCCCTTTGTTGGTTCCTCACTACCACTGTAGACCCAGCCAAACCACCTAAGATAGTGGACATTGAAATCCTCCATCCAAAATATATTTTGCAGCCTTGCCACCCTCAGTGCATTCTCAAAGTGCTCAACATTGTCATACTTATAGAATTATACCTTGCAGATAATGTCAGGCTGTTGCTTGACTAATCTGTGAATCAGCTTTATCAATTTTGGCACGAGCCCCCAGATGTTAGTGCAGTGAACTATGCAGGGCTGACAAATGTCTTTTCTGGTGCCGAGGTCTGGTTTCGTTGCTTTGTCTTTGCAGTGATTGATACAACTGAATGGCTTGCTAGGTCATTTCAGAGGGTAATTGAGAATCAACTACATTGTTGTGGGTCTAGGAATCATATGTAAGCTAGACCAGGTGAGGATGGCAGATTTCCTTCCCTGAAGGATGTTAGTGAGCCAGATGGGTTTTTCTGACAATTGACAACGGTTTCAAGGTCATCAGTAGATTCTTAATTGAATTCAAATTCCATCCACTGCCATGACAGGATTCAAACCTGGGTCCCCAGAAAATTAGATGAGTCTTTGGATTAATAGTCAAGTGATAATACCACTAGGTCATCATCTTCTATTATTTAAATAGAAAGAGACTTAAAAAAAAAAGTGCAACACAAAGCAATCTGTGTGTAACTGTACAGGAAACTCAAGGATCTAACATGCAGATGTGGAAAGTAAGAAGGTAAATGGAATTTTGGACTTAACTGCTAGGGAGAGGGGAGTTTAAAAACAGAAAAGTATAAGGTGTAGGTTTGCTCGCTGAGCTGTAGGTTTGATATCCAGACGTTTCATCACCTGGCTAGGTAACATCATCACTGGCGACCTCCAAGTGAAGCGAAGC
>NC_057710.1:85693429-85763694 GCF_004010195.1 Chiloscyllium plagiosum
TAGTGTTTGTGGCAGTTCTTGCATGGAATTTTGTAGATGACGTTGGTTTTGTCCATGGGTTGTACTGGGTCTTTTAAGTTTGTTAGTTTTTGTTTGAGAGTGTTGGTGGGTTTGTGTGCTACTAGGATTCCGAAGGGTCTTAGTAGTCTGGCTGTCATTTCTGAAACTTCTTTGATGTATGGTAAGGTGGTTAGAGTTTCTGGCTGTGTCTGGTCGGCTTGTCGTGGTTTGTTCTTGAGGAATCTGCGGACTGTATTTTTTGAGTATCCGTTCTTCTTGAATACATTGTATAGGTGGTTCTCCTCTGTTTTCCGGTTCGTCTGTGCTACCGTGTGAGGTGGCTTATTGGAATAGTGTTCTGATAGCTTCGTTTATGTGTGTTGGGATGGTTGCTGGTGTAGTTAAGTATTTGGTCAGTGTTTGGTCAGTACACACGGAGGAAAAAACCCACCATTTCGACTGGGACAACACATCTATCCTGGGACAAGCTAAGCAAAGACATGCCAGAGAATTCCTGGAGGCCTGGCACTCCAATCACAATGCCATAAACAAACACACAGATCTAGATACCATCTATCAACCCCTCAGAAAACGAACAGGAAATGACATCACCACAAACCCCAGGAACCCCATCTAGGACAAACATAAAATGGAAAGCAGGAGACAACAGCTTCACTTCACGTGGAGGTTGCCAGTAATGATGTTACCTAGCCAGGTAATGAAATGTCTGGATATCAAACCTACAGCTCAGCGAGCAAACCTACACCCTAAACCTCAACCTGAGCTACAAAACTTGCACAGGAAAGTATTGTTATATCTGTACAAATGTTGATGAGGCTGCACCTGAACAGTTTTGGTCTTGCATTTAAGAAAGTATTTATTGAAATTGGAGGATGCTCAAAAGAGATTCTCTAAGTTGATTTCTGGGTTACAAGGATAGCTTTATCAAGAACAGCTAAACAGGTTAGGCCTTTACTCATTAGAGGTTAGAAGGGGTGATCTTATTGAAACATACAGCATTATTCAAAGTTTGTGCGAAGATTTGTAGCTCGGGTGCTCGTTGCTGTAGTTGTGTTCGCCGAGCTGGAAGTTTTTGTTGCAAACGTTTCGTCCCCTGGCGAGGCGACATCATCAGTGCTTGGGAGCCTCCTGCGAAGCGCTTCTTTGATGTTTCCTCCGGTGTTTATAGTGGTCTGTCCCTGCCGCTTCCGGTTGTCAGTTTCAGCTGTCCGCTGTAGTGGTTGGTTTATTGGGCATGGCATTCATCCACAAACTCCATCAACAAACACATCGACCTGGACCCAATATACCAACCACTACAGCGGACAGCTGAAACTGACAACCGGAAGCGGCAGGGACAGACCACTATAAACACCGGAGGAAACATCAAAGAAGTGCTTCGCAGGAGGCTCCCAAGCACTGATGATGTCGCCTAGCCAGGGGACGAAACGTTTGCAACAAAAACTTCCAGCTCGGCGAACAGAACCACAGCATACAGCATTATAACTGGTTTGGCAGGGTAGAAATTGTGAAGATATTTCCACTAGTGGGGAAGCATGAACTAGGGGAACACAGTTACAGAATAAGAGATCACTAATTTAAAACTGGAATTTCTTCACCCAGAAGGTAGCGAATATCTGAAATTTGCTACCCCCAAAAGAGCTATGGAGATTATTTCACTGCAAGTCTTTAAAGAGAGGTAGGCAGATTTTTGAAATATCAGGGAGTCAATACCAGGGCTATGCTCAGCTGGTATAAAACAGGAGTTTAGGCCTAGGGAAAATCTGCCATCTCCTTGTTGAATGATGGGGCAAGATTAATGGGCTAGATGCTGTACTCCTGCTCCTATTTCTTATGTTGCTCTTCTCTATTATTGATCTCAACCATATGAAACAATGATCAATCTTACTCAAATACTACACCACAAACACTTGATTCTCTCAACTTAATCTAACAATACCTTTTTTCTATTGGACTGAGAACATGCACAAACAGTTCAGAAATTCCTCCCACTTACCATTAAGATGATTTCAATCAACATAGCTAACTTAACTCCCCCAATGTCATCATTCTATAGTTCTTGCACATCTCAGTGTTTGTCTTCTGCAGTATTACTGCTCATTATTTGTAGTCCTCAGGACTAAGATCAGAGAAAATCTACCAGCATAGAAACACCAAAAACATAACAATGTAATTTAGAAACTACTTACCTTCTTGAAAGCATCTATTAATTAATGTTGCTTTCGACAATTTGTAATTCTTGTTTCTCCACCTTGTAATGATACTGTGGTTTTAATTGTTGTGATTTATCCTAGTTTCTTGTAAATAGCGATTGTGGGACAGGTGCAGAGCAATCTGAGGATAAGCACTTGTGAAGCCTTGGATTTTTTTCCTAAAGTCAGAACAATAGAAGCAGCCTGAATGGGTGTGATCAAGCTCCCACCCACAGAACCAGGATTGTTAGTTTTAACATTCAACACAATGCACTGGGGTTATAAAAACCTATCACATTTCTCTCTGCTACAGCTGAAAACTGGAGTTCTTTCCCTGGATTGTCTGTTCTTTTCTCACTTTCTTCTGTTAGGCTATTCTTTCCTTTCCTTTCTCTCTTTCAGAGCTAGTCTCTCTTTCTATTCTTCTTCTGCTTTCAATCGCAATTGAAACTGTTTCATTTCCTTTTCATGTTCAAGCTGCTTCATTTTCAAATAAATTTTAGCCATTTCCAAAGATTCCTGGCAATTGTAAAAGCTGCACAATTGCCACAACCATTTTCCCTTTTCTCACAGACACAGACAACTCCAACTCCAGTCTGTTTGCCAATTTGGAAAGCTGTGCCTTGCTCACTTTCTCTCAAACTCCTGAAGTGACTTCTTCTAACCCTAGGAAACTCTTAGTGACTAAGAGAGCCATTATTACATAAGGCACACTCTGTTTAAACCAACCGAGTTCAACACCCAAAATAAAAGACACTAACACTTGCTGCCTTTGAGTCCAATAATCCGAAACCCAATTTGGAATGAGAGATTCCGATCCCGGCAACCCCAAATATGTTATGGACCAGACCAGATCCCTCACAATATATTAAGAAGGAAGCCTAGACTCTAATTTTCTCTTTTTATAAAGGTAAATGTGAGATGCTATGTTCCAGATGCAATTCGAATGGCCAAACTACTCAACGTTAAGCAAATCACAATTTGTTCAAACACTATAGATAAAATAGACCAAAATAAAGAGGAAATCGGAATGACTTAACTCTATTGGAAGATTCAACAGAATTGAAGTGATTGAAACCAGGCCTAGGTAGATCCCATTGAGTATAAGATCTTTGATTGGGGCTGTTAACCTGGGCCAACCCAGGGAGGCCTGGCTTACAAATGTAAACAGGAGATTAAGAAGGTCTCCTCTGTCTAGGAACTGGCTTTGAGCTGGGTGGTCAGTGTCCATGTATTGTACACATGTAAATAAAGGGTGACTTGATGAAGGGATACTGGCCATTGTGCAATTATTTCAAGAATAACAGATTATTTCACTACTAAACAGTAACTGGTATAATACAGTAATATCCTATAAACACACCCTTGGCAAAAGGCAAATTCATAAAGCAGAATTGCCTTGCATGCAGTTCTCTGATTCAGGAGGAAAGAACATCAAAAGACAATTGTGAAAGGCAGAGAGCTCCAGCTTTTAACTGTAGCAGAGAGAGAGATGTGGCAGCTTTTCACAATCCCAGCAGCTCCTGTTGAATGCTAAAACTGAAATCCTGATTTGGTGGTAGGAGCTTGAATATACCCATTCAGGCTGCTTCTATTATTCCAACATCTTTTTAAAAATTCAAGATTTCACAAGTTGTTTATCTTCTCATAAACTGCTCAGTACCTGTCCCCCAATCTCTAAAAGAAACCAGGTCAAAATATACCTCAAACCACAGTATCATTAACAATTTATATTCACATTGTTCTACCTGCTCCACTACCCTGTATATCTTTTGCCAGAAAGTCATTTCTGAAGAGTCTACTTTGCTGGGCTACTCTTTTTGCACAGAGCCCATGTACGCTTAGAATCCTTAATTTTGCACTTGGAAATATGCTTATCCATTTTTGTCTAATACGTATTATTGAAGTTTTGATCCAAAAAAATTATCTTGGACAACCATAAGCTCCAGTTTAAACCTTGTTTCTAATTTTTTATTCTATTCCTTAATAATAAATGTGAAATTTCTATATAAATTCAGCTGATTTGTTCAGTTATGAATTATAAATACCTATTATCAGCCACACTCA
Organism: Chiloscyllium plagiosum; assembly: GCF_004010195.1. Lineage (NCBI taxonomy): Eukaryota > Metazoa > Chordata > Chondrichthyes > Orectolobiformes > Hemiscylliidae > Chiloscyllium > Chiloscyllium plagiosum. The sequence goes on from NC_057710.1 coordinate 85,697,710, forward strand.
AGAGGTCCATGAAATAAGGATCTTCCGTATGAATTTGTGGTGCTGATGCAATTTCAGATGGAGGAATTGGCTGATCAATTTGCATTCGTTGTCGACGGAATGGTATAGTGCGCTTTCTACCACCTGCATAAGGAAAATAAAGTTTTGATTTGCAATCAATCTGAATCTTTGAGATTTACTTTCAATATCCATTTCTTATCCTATTGTGCTATACATACGTTCCATGTTGATCACTGCACTATGATTGATTTGTCAAATCCTATTCCTCTAATTTAAGATGCAACTTTGAAATAACCTTGTTTAAACAAAATAAACTACTCCAACACTGATTGCTCTTAACATCTCTACATTTTGACAACATTCTGCTTCCAGCATCAGTAATCTTCCTCCATGCAGGTGTATACAAAATTCTTGATAACTGGTTGACACAGGTCTATTTGTTCTATGATGTCATTTTGTGACTTAACCTTCTGTGATGCAATATTATTTCCTGAGCATTAACATGACATTGATGTGATTGTGATGGTGTCACTGTAACCTCATATTTTGTTTGTTTTCTGATTCATATACAGTGAAATCATGAGGAGTTAAATTTGGACACCTGAACCCCAGTTGTGACGAAGCCGTCAGCCATTGTCAGTAGAATAGAAATCACATTTAAGGATGCCGATTGTAAGGTCAAGTTTTGGATGTTCTGGCATAACCAACTTGTACACGCTTACCTCTGACCCCACCAACTAACGTGATTAGACTTAGGATACTTTAGAGCATAATCATTATTCAACACAATGCTCTCTGTGTGAAAGGACATTCAAACCTTGCAAGTACAGCTAAACTGTAAGCAAGTTAGAAGTGCAATTGACTGGAGGTAAAGCAAATTAATACAGCAAATAAAAAAACCATGGCACAAAGCAAACAGCACACATCGCTAAAGAGTGCCAGATTTCACCATGCATATGTTAACCATTCTTAAACACAGCTTGGAACATTTTAACATTCCTTCCAGCAAAGATGGTGGTGACAACAACTGGCTATCTCATCATCAAATCTGCTCAGCTAACACTCTTCAAGAACACACTCAGCTCTGCTCCAATCCTGGAGGAAAGATGCTTTGTCTTGGCAGAGAGCCTGGGCCACAATGAGTTCACTTGCACCAATGGATAGCTGGACCAGTACAAGAATTTCCAGCATTTTTGAAGCATGACTCAAGAAAGCTGATAAAATGTATCAATTGAAGGAAATTAAAATTATCATCATTACAAACAAGAGCCTACACAACCTGAAAACCCACTATCTACAGCAGCTAACCTCTCAGGTTTGAGGGCCAGCGAAAAGAAGCAGAAGTACAGTTCAATTTTTGTCTCTCTTTATTTATTCCTGGGATGAGGGCATTGCTGGCCAGGAACCATTTATTGCCCATCTCTAATTGGTCAGGGAGCAGTTGAGAGTCAACCACATTGCTACGGGTCTGGAATCACATGTATGCCACACCTGGTAAGGCTGAGAAGCAGGAGGCTGGAAGAACACAGTAAGCCAGACAGCATCAGAGGTAGAGAAGTCAACATTTCAGACACCTGAAATGTTGTCTTCTCCACCTCCTGATGCTGCCTGGCTTGCTGTGTTCTTCCAGCCTCCTGTTTATCTACCTTGGATTCCAGCATCTGCAGTTTTTTTATATCTCAGACCAGGTAAGGCTGGCAGTTTCCTTCCCTAAAGGACATTAGTGAACCAGATGGATTTTTCTGACAGACAACAATGGATTCATGTCGTCCTAAGACTGTTTGATTCCAGATATTTATTGAAATAATGGTCTAGAGACTACATTTGTGATGAGGAACTTGTCAAAGTTGTGATGGAAAGCACAATTGCCAACTACTTCCACCATGCAGGGTTCAAATGACTGTTCAAGATGGATAAAATGAGGAGGATCAGGGTCAGGCCAATCAATTTGATCACAAAGCTCCTTTTAGTAGCCTGTGAAACTAGTATGAAAATCCCAACAAAGACAATTAATGAATCTGACACTGATGTGTACAACATCATAAACTGCACAATGGGAACTGACTGATAAGGCAATCATAGATGCAATACATTCTTCAACCAAGGAGCCCAATGACTCTTTTGCTCACTGATCCACCTATTTTCCTAAATAAAGCTACATTGATGGCATGGCAGACCGCAACACAGCCATCTAAAGATGGTACATTAAGGTTAGAAGGACACAGATTTTCCAAATCAAATTCCCAACATTTTATAATGTCTTTTAATTTACAAGGTCAGTCCATTGTAAGGTGTGTATAAATTGCACATAAAGACATTTTTCATGTATTTGATGTTTTAGCATGTTTTCATTTAATATGGTATTTTTATCTGGAACATGTTTGTAGATAAATTCAGGCCTCCTCAGCTACCTTGAAACCCCTTTAACACAATCTGCTGGGTTAAAATCCTGCCATTTGACTCATCATGATTTTACTTTATTTGGAAGTGAAACAGAAAAATTCTCCACAAATAAAATGCACTTTGAAAGGCCTAAATTAATTGCACAATGGAACTTAATTAAATTTCTGGAAATCTTTTCAAGTAAATTACATTACTATTTTTTGGATATTTTTGGTACTTTCTCCATATTCAATGTAGAAACACAAAACATTTCAATATGCCAAAACTATTTAAAATTTTAAATGGTATTTAACACCTTAGTGATTTTCACTCTTAGAAATATCAACCTGTGCACACACACCACCTCAACACAACTGGATTTGATTTGTTTCTTGTACAGTACCAAGATGCTGACTTCCGATAAAATGAATAAAATTAGTCATGGACTGAGAACACACATCACACAATGAAGGGCAGTGCAGATCCAAGATGTTAGGTCTACTCAATCTACACATTGATGTTTAATTATCAGTCTCATATATATATATGAAAGAATATTTTCAATTACATTTCTCTATGGATAAGATTTTGCATTGTTACAATGAAAGACATATGACAGAGTCTACAATAGATTTCACTATGTTTCTAGCCATAATTGTAATTCAGTATACTTTTGGTACATTCTACAATTGCCAAACAGCACAACTTTATTAAACAAATTACTTCAATACAATTACATTCATGTTTCCTTTGAAGAAAATAAACAAAACAACTCGAAGAGTAGTATTCTTACCTGGAGTTTGCACAACCGCTTGCAGGTTTTTCTCTTGTAATTGCTGGATCTTATCAGTCTTTGCTTTACTCTCCTTTTCCAGGCATCGCACTTTATGCACATACTGGTTATTTAAAAACTTCAAATCTGCAGTGTCATGTTCCAATTTTCTTATGGTGTGTTTTAAATCTTCAGGTTAAAGGAATAATAATTGTAATGAAACCACACTTTGTAGCACAATAGCCAGTCACGTTAGTCACAATATAAGAAAGAAACCCAGTGCAGAAATGGCCCAGCAATTTGTAACAATTAACCATTTATTCTGAAAACAGCACTTTGTTTTTAGTATGACAAACTATTAACCAAAATATTTCAAGAAGTGAGCAAGAAGAGCATGGGTACCAGAAGTTGCACACCAAATCAGGGTAGCAAACCCTACTCTGGCCTCAGTCAAATAAACCAAGGTAGATCAATGTCTTGTACTGCACCTGGATAGGAAGCAGCAAAGCATTTCACATGGAAATAGCTTCTCCAAAGGAAGGCAATGGTCTGGAAGAGTTGGTAGTAATTTTATGCCTACATATAGCTGAGGTTTTAAATTTGTATGGTTAGGTAATGAAATGCACTAAACTGATAGAATGAGAAAAAATGTACTGCATAAAATTTCCTTGACCTTGATAATCTGATAGCATTTGCTCAATCCATTGAATTGTACAAGAAAAGCAATAGACCATTTAATACTTCCAAACAACGGAGAGATCCCACTTCCCTCCAATGCCCGATCAGTCTACTCTCAATCATCAGCAAAGAGATGAAAGTGATCATCTACAGTGCTACCAAATGGCATTTCCAAAACATCTCACTATCAGCTTGGTTTTTGCCAAGGCCAGATAGCTCCTGATCTTATTACAAAAACAGACAAAAGATATGGCATCAAGAAGCCCTGATAAAACTGGAGTCAATGGGAATCAGAGGGAGGTGGATCTCTCCATTGTTTGGAGTCACACTGTCAGAAAGGAAGATGCTTGTGGTTGTTGCAGGTCAATTATCTCAGCTCAGCACATCCCTGCATGAATTCCTCAGGGGTATATTCCAGGTACAATCATCTTCAGCTGCTTCACTAATAACCTTCCTGCCATCATTATGTCGGAAGCGGGGACGTCACTGATGACTGCACAATATTTCAAATCATTCGCAACACATCAGATACTGAAACAGTCCATATCCAAATGCAGCAAGACCTTGACTTGTATGATAAATAGCAAATAGCAGGCATGCATTCAAGTGGCTGGCAGTGATCATCTCCAACAAGAGGGAATTAAACTTTCGCTGCTTAATATTCAATGGCATTACCATTGCTGAATACGCACCACCAAAATCCTCGGTGTTATCATGAACCAATTAGAACAGGTACATAAACACTATGGCTACAAAAGCGATCAGAGCTCAGAATTCTGCATCTAATAGCTCATTTCACGTCTCTCCAAGACTTTTCCCCAATGCCACCATCTACAAGACACAAGCCAAGGATGTGATGGAATAATCCCCACGTGACTGGATGGGCACAGTTGCTACAGCACACAAGAAACTTGACACATCCAGGACAACATAGTCCACTAGATTTGCATCTCATCTAACACCATGCAGACTAATTTCCTTCACCAGCAATGCACTGTGGCAGCAGCATGCACCACCTCAATGTACAGTAGCAACTCCATGAACACCACCTATCAAACCCATAACCTCGACTACCTAGAAGGCATCAGATGCATGGGAGCACAACCATCCGGAATTTCCTGTCCAAGATATACACCATCCTGACTTGGAATTATACACTATCCCTCACTGTCACTGGGTCGAGATTCTGGAACTCACTCCCTAACAGCATTATCAATGTCCTCATTCTCCAAGGGTAGCAGTGGTTCAATGCAGCTGACTACCAACCTCTCCATTAGGGATTAGGTAACAAATCCTGTTCGAGTCAGTGACATTCACAATCCTTTGAATTAAAAAAAAATGAATGTGTACATGCAATCATCTGTATTAATTTGTTAGGAATATTTTACAAGATTAAATATTAAAATATGAATCTTTATATTATTTAAATATTCAAGGGGCTACAACATCCTTTCCTGTAGCATTTTTAGTGTTAGAGAACATATGGAGGAAAGGGAGATGTTAACTTTGTCTCTATGAATCAATAATAGATCACCGGAAAATCAAGGTCACAGATAAAGACTGATAAACCCTTAAGTCAAGAAAAGGATCATACTCTGGTCAGAGATTATTTGTCACAATTCGAAGTACTGGGTAAAAGTTCAAAATTTAACAAATATACTTATGGTACAATAAGAAAGAATTTGAATAAAAGGCCAAAACATAACAGACAAAACTTCAAATATATGTTGTCATGTACAGAAGAGTCCAATGCTGTATTATAGTCTAAGAATCGAAAATTTTCCTACCTGTCCCTAGGTCAATGAATTCTCAGCGTGGTAAGGACCTCACAGGCACCCAGGGTTGGATTTGCTTTGGATTGGATCTCAAGAAAAGACATGTATTTGTCTCTTGGGTATTTGAAATATATTCTCGAGATAGTTTGGAGTTGAGAACAGATTGCTTTATTTACATGACATTTTATAATTCAACATAATGTTAAGGAACTACTGTCACATTAGCAACTACTTGGTTGTGAATCACAAGCAGCGCTCTGTTCTGGACTGACATCCTTGTTACAGTGATAATCATGGGGAAATTCACACTTAATCTTAGAACAATACAAGTCTATTTTCAAGTCAAAATAGTACACTACTCCTATAGAACTTGGATCCATGACTCAAAATCCCTACATATTTCAATTCACTAATGCACAATGGGCATGATAATATAATTTACACAATACAATTCAATACAGAACAGGAAAAGGCCCTCCTGCCCACCAAACCTGCACCGACTCATAATCCTTATTTAGACCCGCTACTTATTGTCCATACACGGTTTGTATCCCTCTGACCACTTCCCATTCATGTGTCTACTAAGACATGCCTTAAATATTGCTAGCGTGCCTGCTTCCACCAACATTTTTTAGCAATGTATTCCAGGCACTCACCACCCTCTGTGTGAAAATCTTTCCCTGCACTTCTCTCCTAAACTTTCCCCCTCTTACCTTGAACCTGTGGTCTCTTGTACTTGACCTTTTCACCCTGGGAAAAAACCTCTGATTATCCACCCTATCCATGCCTCTCATAATTTTGAAGACCTCTATCAAGTCGCCCTTCAGCCTCCAGCTTTTCAATGAAAACAATCCAAATTTATCTAATATCTCCTCATAAATAAAACTCTCCAAGAGAATGTGGGATCACTTGATCAGGTCCTGGAGATTTATCCATCTTTATGCTTTCTAAGACCTCCAGCACTTGTAATGTGAATTGTTTTTTTTTAGAAACATCAATATTTATTTCCCGGAGTTCTCTGGTCTCCATTTCTTTCTCCACAATAAAAACTAATTTGAAATATTCATTTACTATCTCTCCTATCTCCTGAGAATCAACACAAAGATAGCGTTTTTGATCTTTGAAGGTACCTACTCGCTCCTTAGTTGCTCCTTTGCTCTTAATGTACTTGCAGAATCTCTGAAATTTTCTTAATCCTATCTGTCAACACTATCTCATATTCCACCCTTTGTGATCCTGATTTCCCTCTTAAGAATGCCCTTACATTCTTTATACTCTAAGAAATTCATATGATCCCATTGTCTACATCTAATAAATGATTATTTTTTATTCTTGACCATCTTTATTCATTCATTGTTCCCTCATCTTACCAGCCTTATCTTTCACTCAGACAGGAACATAATTCATTTGAACTCTCGTTATCTCACTTCTGAAAGCCTCCCACTTGTCAGTAGCCCCTTTATCTCTGAACAGTCTACTCCAGTCAACTTTTGATAGTTCCTCTAGAGTTAACTACTTCACAATACATTCCTGGCTGACTCACACTTTTTCCGCTCTGCCTCTCATGCCCTTATTTGTAGCAAATTTTGCTCACCCTAAACCACTGACCTCACTGATCTGGTTCAGCAACACTCCAGTTTCAAAATTCCGATCTTGTTTTCATAAACCTCCATAATTTCACCCATCTTCATTTCTGTAACTTCTTTCAGCACCACAAATCTCGGAGGTATCTGCACTCTTACAATTCTGACCATTTAATCGTTCCTCCATTGATAGCCATGCTGCTTCCTAGGCCTCAAGCTCTGGAATTCCCTCCCCACATCGCTCCACCTCTCTACCCACTTTTCCTCCTTTCAGACACTTCTTAAAAGCCTAACTCTTTGAGCAAGCTTCAACCATCTATGCTAATATTACGCAGCTTGATATCATATTTTGATTCATAATACTCCGTGGGGCACCATGAGATACTTTATTATAATGAAAGTGCTTTAAAAATAGAGCATTAACATTAACAATTGATATTGAGAAGCGTGCCCTTAAACCCCACCTCATTGATCATACTTTGGTCACACTTCCCAAAAAAAATACTACTGCTGCTTTAGTTTGATATCTACCCTTATCTAATTAGCCTTTTCTTCATTCATTCACAGTTTGTGGACATTGTTGGCTCAGGCCAGCATTTATTGTCCAACCCTTGTAGTCCTTGAGAAGGTGGCAGTGAACTGCCTTCTTGAAATGCTGCAATCCATTTATGGAACCTTCGACTTTTGCTTTGTTAAAGGTATAATTTAATTGCAAATTGTGCAATAAATATTTGAAAATACATGAAGACAAAATTAACCTCATTTGTTTACAAATTAAACATTAATATTATTTATATCACTGTTTCAAGAATTTGCGACAAGTTACACACATATCTCATGAATACCTTTGACATGTAGATCTGACTCTTCCTTTAACCTCAGTAATTCCTGATGGAGCTTGTTATTCTCTTGGACAAGACGTGCATTTTCAGCTCTATATGGTTCAAGTACAGAGTCCAAGTTCTTGCTCTCTTTCTCCGTTTTTCCAGATGACAGCTTGGCATTGCGAAGGCTTTCTGTTGTGTGCACCAAATCACTGCAACACATTCATTTTTTTTAGAACATGGCAAAGTGATGGGGAAACGTGCTAAACTCAATTAGTAGTAATTTCTTAAAAATTTACAAAATGCAAGAGATTTATTTTCATGTTTAGTTATTTCACCAAAGGCACAAATATTAATTTGATTTCATTTTTAACTACAAGTGCCCAAAAATGCACTTGTGAGAACTAACCAATAGGTGGGAGTAGTCAACCTTTTGCAGGAGGGGACCACATCAACATGTTAGAAAGAGTGATGCATGAAAACTATATATTGTGTTTAATTTCAGGTTCATTCTCAAGAATTTAAACAAAGTATTTACAAAAGCAGAGCGTTACCAACATTATGTTGGCCACCAGCATCTTTACATATGCACATAGTTCCAGTGATGTCAACAAAAATAATGCCCTCTGAAGTGCTTGCCACTTCTATGTGCAGGAATTCCATTTGCATTATCTTTAAAGCATTCATGAAATAGGAAAAAAATGGGGCCTGGCAGATTTGACCCATTTGAACCAATTTATTTCCATGGATTATAGGTGCTGAGTGTTTGCATACATGTTAGAATGTTATCTGCTTCTTCATACATGTTAGAATGTTACAGTTAGCAGAAGGGGCAGAAAACTGCACGGGCTGGATTTGAAATCAATGGTACAAGAGTGAAGGATCATGTTATTCATTGTGAGTCCTTTAACAGATATCACAATCTGTTTGGGATGGACCAGAATTTGCAACTAGCCCTGAATTTTGAAGCAAGTATTTCTCACTACTTATTCAGGGAATTTTATCTGGTCAGGATCCTGAAGAAAGACAGCAGAAACTTAACAGATAATTACAGAAAAAACATAGTGACTGTTTGTCTCCACCAGATGGTGATTCCAATTGTCAGAATAAATGTTGCCTCAGGTGATAACTACCTACTGATATGTGACTTCTTTAATATATAAAAAAAGCAAAGATCAAAAACAGGCTTTATCATCCCAGGAATCTAACTCAGATCATAATATAAAAATAGAAAAATGTTTCGCTTATATAAGAAATGGCTCTTTTCTGAGCTTTAAAGCAGAACACCACAAAATCATGGTAGCGTCATCTTTGTTCTAGTTAGCTGCTGTGGCACGTCAAAGCATTGTTAATGCTCATTCAATGGTTACTGTGCCACTTAGCGATGGTATTGACAATAAGTATAGCCTTACAAAAACTCAGGACTGGGGTGCTGGTGATTTCATCATCCGAAGACATTTCCGTCACCTCCAAACAGACCCCACCTCAGGGATATATTTCCCCACCCATTTCCACTTTCCGCAAAGACCGTTCTCTCCGTGACTACCTGGTCAGGTCCACGCCCCCCCTTCAACCCACCCTCCCTTCCTGGCACCTCCCCTGCCACTGCAGGAATTGCAAAACCTGCACCCACAACTCCTCCGTCACATCCAAGGCCCCAAAGGACCCTTCCACATCCATCAAAGTTTTACCTGCACATCCACCAATATCATTTATTGTACCCATTGCTGCCGATGCAGTCTCCTCTACATTGAGGAGAAGGGACGCCTCCTAGTGGAGCGTTTTAGGGAACATCTCCCGGACACCTGCACCAATCAACCCCACCACACTATGGCCCAACGTTTCAATTCCCCCTCCCACTCTGCCGAGGACATGGAGGTCCTGGGCCTCCTCCACCGCTGCTCCCTCACCACCTGACGCCTGGAGGAAGAGCGCCTCATCTACTGCCTTGGAACACTTCAACCCCATGGCATCAATGTGGATTTCACCAGTTTCCTCATTCCCCCTTCCCCCACCTCATACTTTTTCCCTATCCCCACCCTCCTCTCATTTATCTCTCCACTCTACAGGCACCCTGCCTCTATTCCTGATGAAGGGCTTTTGCCCGAAACGTCGATTTTCCTGCTCCTCAGATGCTGCCTGACTGCTGTACTTTTCCAGCACCACTCTTATCTAGACTTTGTCCACACTGATCCAACACATTTAAAAGAACACATTTAACAGAAAACCAAAAAAGTCAAACATTTGTCCATTGTTTTGGAAACTTTGCATGGTGGCAAAAGTATACAGTTCTGATATAACATGATGGTTGTGTTCCCCTATAGAAAATCGCGCAATGGAAAGCTGTCATAGAAAATCATGCTGTAAAAAATAGCTATAGAAAATCGCTATATCTGTCTCGTAGAAAATTCACATTATCCAAACAGTGTACATAATTCATTAATCGCATTATAGCCAATTCGCATTGACAAAGCATATTATACAAGAATGACCTGTAATACAGCTGTTCCCCTAATAGAAGCTTCAATCCAAATTGAGTTCGCAATTGGGCTCATAGTCAAACCTCCTCAGCCTCTCAGGCTGCACCTGCATTGAAGCCAAGGTGACACCCAGCTTTGACCTTGGTCTGTTTGTCTCAGTCTTGGAACTTACATTTGTTCTTCTCAAGACAATTTACAAGCCTGCAATAGCTGGTTAGATGTTAGAGCTGGGCGTCCCCACTGTTCGCCATCAGCTGATATGTGTGTGCGTGTGTGTGTAGGGGGGGGTGGAAAATATCCAATTACTGTACATAGGAGGAAGGGCCTGGCAAAGTTTATTAATTGCTTTGAAATCCAATTTTCCTAATCTTAAAATTATTCATCCTTATTGAGTTTTATAAAGTTAAAGTTAAAGATCTGGGAGGGCCTGCGAACTCCAAAAGTTTGGGCTTCTCAGCAAAGCACAACTTTCGAATGGAAACATGGTGAAAGGCATTTCAAAAAACACCAAATGCTGTGCAGATGCAAGCTTAATAATTTTTATTGTAAATTTTGTAGTTTATCTTATAAACGTTATTGCTAAAATAAGTCCTTAACTTGGAGGAGAAACAAAAAACACTCCTAATCATTGTTTTACCTTTTCCCTTTGGGTTTTTAGCAGCTCTTGCCGAATGTTCATTTCTGATCGGTTATTTTTGAATGCCCTTGGTAGTTTTCCAAAAGAGCTTTATCTCCTTGTTGCTATATTTGATTGGTACATTGCAAATTTCTTCAACCCATTTGAGTTTGAAATTTTAGCCTATCAAGTATAAGCTTGGAACAAAATTTACAGATAGCAAAATGTGACATTCAAGTGCACTGGGGAATGTGATTATAAAATTACAAACCTATTCATAATTTTCCTGCCAATAATACTTATTAAATCAACAAAGCAAATTACAGAACAATGCTTTGAAATGCAACAAATATAGAGTTTTCCACCACAGAAGAAAATGCTCAGCTTGTCTAAAAAGTTATGATAGAGCAACACAGAAATAAAAAACTTATTGATTTCTTTCCTTTAAATACCTGAAAAGCTTTTCCACCAGTGGGAGAGTCTCAATCCCCAGGGGTTGCCTGTAGCCAAGCTGATCTAAACGTTTCCGCAGGTTTATAAACTTTCTCTCCGAGGTGGTAGTCATATTAAGAAATGGTTTGCTATAAATTTATGTACAGTCCTAGATATTAAAACAAATAGGAAATATAATACAAAATGATAAAAATAGAAATAGGCATAACTTTAAGGAATATGAATCTCAAGGAGGCATTCCAGACCCCTGCTCAACTTCCCATAATCCAACCTATTGGCCACAGAGAACTAAGAATCTGCAGCAAGGACATGACAACAAAGACCTTAGAACAAACAGAAATGTTCATACCACAATGGAAGATAATCACTGTAGAACTTTGGCACCTATAACCAATGAATACAAAATTCTGTAGGAAAGTCTATTTATTTGATCAACTCCTAAATTTGTATCAGGTTGGGTTGACCAGCACACTGTAAAGAGAGACTTGAGATTTTATGTTAAAATGAACTATCAAAAATAGGATTACATTGGCTGTTACGTAGATCACTGATATTATGAAGTAATTGGGACTGAGAGATTTCAGCTATACAGGGCTGGAAGATCAAGCTTTTTTCACTACAGCAGAGAAAATTCAATGATGATGTGGTAATACAGGTCTTCAAGAATGGAAGAATTACAGTAAGGTCACAAGTGACCAAATATTTCCATTTATCAGCAAAGTAGTAAGAAGTATCAATGACCAACGATCATAACTCCAGATTACCCATGCACAATAAGTGCAATATCTAATATTTTAAAAGAGGCGATCCTGCCAAGAGAATCAAATTTAGAGACTATCTAGGGAGGAACCCTAAAAATGACACCTGAAGTGATCTAGGAAGCTTGAAGGGAAAACACTGCAATTTCCTTGGTGTATCGTGGATTTTGAATGTAGTAGGAGAAAAGACAGTATTCTGGGTGAGAGACAGATTTGCATTTTCCACTTTCAAGAATATTGAGGGACAGGGATAAACATCAAGTTTCAACACTGGTCTGATTGTGCTAATTGGCTGAGGTGTCCAAGTGTGCTAGCCTGGGGTCAGGATCAAATGCCACTGCGTCCTGAAGATTCCAGCTGAAGAACCATCCACTAATCACCCTTGAGTTGCCTGTAAATTAATCTATTGCTTCCATGCTGGGTGTCAGGCAATAGGAAATGGAAGTGAAAAGGTCTCGAGTTCTGGATCCCAGTCAGCAACTCAGTTTAAGTGGAAATGGAAACAACACAAAGAATTTTAGAAAATCTACAAAGGCAAGAATCTCAAAAGCGAATGCTCAACAATCAACACTCCACTATCCATACTTCACAAATGATCCAGAGACTGATCCATATATCTTTTAATGCTTATCTTTATCTGACTCACTTGTTATTTCTAATCTGTGTTATAATGGTTGCGTTATTATTTCTTCTCACATTTAATAACTAATACAATCACTGTTCCATTAACTCAAAGAAGTCTTATTAAATTGTCTCCTTTTAAATAGAAATATTATTTGGTTTGGGGGGGAAAGTTATGTTGAAAGGTGACGATAATTTTTAATTAATCCTGTTGCATCTTACGCACGAACAATGGTGCTGCAAGTATCACTGTGGTCATAATATGGAGCTTTGTCTCTAACTTATTTTTCTTCAAGTGCATTTATGATATTGTTATGCATTGTATCAGGTTTTTGGGGATTTGTGATCACAGTTAACTAACATAGGTATTAAACCATTTTAAAGAAATTTTCAGGTGTTAATTGTTTAAAAACCCTTTTAGATATGATAAATTAATAATGCAGAAAGTTTATAGCCCATAATGGGTTGAAGTGGTGGAGGCAACCCTCTCGTCTTCAGCTGAAGGAGTCCTTGGGTCTACTTCCTCTTCTCCTGGCCCACCTTACGTCTGAAGGAGACACTTGTTTGACAAGGACTACTCTTTCACATGGGCACCCACTCTAACTCTGACTATTTGTTGATTATACCCTATTTTTGTGGCTAGCAATCTACGTTGTATTCATCACGTCTGAATCCTTTAAGCCAATGAGCAAAATAACATTTGCCCACTTGTCCACTTCCATTGCAAAGTCAGTATAAAATTTCCTAAAAACAAAATCTTCCATTTTCCCTAAACAACTTGGGCACCAGGTAGTGGCCTGGCAGCCTTCATATCTGTTTTCTTGAACTTTCTTTTCATCCTTATTTCAGAAATTGTTTGTGTCTGGGGAAGAGAAGTAGCTGATGTAGCAGTCATTACATGAAGTCTCATGTTACACCGGAAATACTGGAAGAGTTCAATTTTGAAAAGACCCCAATTTCCAACAGTTAACACCAGAAGAATTCTTCCCAAAGATGATAAACATAGTAGTGTCAGAACATTGTGTGTATCAGCATTTAGATTTTGTAATGGTGTGGCTTTAGGAGTGGGACAACCAAATTTTGTTGAGCCGTTTGCATCATTTGAGATGTACTATTTAATCTAAGTTTCACAGAGCTGTAAACCTTTGAAATTCCTAACAAAACCCTGCAATTCTGTGGACAACAATATCAGGCTGATTAAAAATAAATGAGAACATTAAAATTCAATCGCAAATTTTAGATGTGTTTTTCCTGTCTCTTCATTGCCTTCATGGTTCAAGAGATTGGCATGATTCCCAGAATAGAAGCTAAATTATCACGTCAAGATTCCAACTTCTGTATTGAAATATGATATTGTATGGATGTAAATAATAAATTTGTTTGTTCTATGTTGTTTTCTTTCATTTATCTAAACATTTTTTAAACAGCTTTGTACTATTCTTCCCTTAAGGATTTGGGAAGAGGAGGAACCTCAAATCAGACCTTTTTTTTATTTTTAAAATTAGCCTGTGTTGCTACTGTTATGAACTTGGGATATTTCTAAAGTGTCTTATGCACATTGCCTTCCATTAGGTTTTAATGTTTTGTGCTGGTTGAACAAAGATAGCATGCCATCTTCTTCTACTGCAGACAACGACTATCGAGAGAGAGTTCAATTTGAATCAACCACTTTTGAACTGGCATTTAACCATTATGAGCTGTTGTTGGAGTGTTTTACTGATCTGTTTAAGTAGAAGGAATGTAGTAGTCGTGGATTATTTTGTGTTGGATGTGAAATGTAAAGAAATGAAGCAAAACAAATATTAGTGGTTCGTTCTACCTACATATTTCACGTCAGCTTGAAATTGGGCAACGTCACTCAATCTTCATTTTAAAACATACGAAGTGTCCCGTATTGAGTGAGACACTGCACATTATAGAAAGTGGCTAATGTGCTATCACACTGGCAATCAATTGAAGTGAGTTTTTGGACACATTTACAATGTTAGTGAAAGAATAACTTTTGTACAATCACTTATTTAACACTGTGCCCATTACTCCCCCAACAGAAAGTGCTCTTCACCTGACATGTACTAGTATTATTTTCCTTGCAACTTGCATTCAATGTGCTGTCTTCACTCTCGTTAAAAATAATACTGCTATCTCTCTACTTCATTTTGCATCTGAGTGTTTCATGCCCACGCCCTATTCCTCATTAAAGTTAACACACACTTTATCCACACTCCAATACAGGATGAACACTACTTACAGTTTCTCTTCCTCCCAGACTGTTCATGGTTTTCGGCTTTCCACCTTGGCCCCTCATAGTATCCACCCTTAAAGTGCAGCTCCTATCTTCATCTTTGACTCTGCCTCTCACTTCAACAATCCAATTCCCACCACTATATGATAATCCTGGTTGCTGCAGTATGGTGGTGGTACGATACTGCCACTTACATGTAATATCTGCAGTCACATCAAGTAGTAGTGGGATTCTGGCATGTGTCATATGAGAAAATGGGTTTTAATTTGCACTGATTTTCATCAGATGTGGACTGTGTGATGGAGAGGCAATGGCCTCATGGTAATGTCTAGACTAGTAATCCAGAGGCTCATGTAATGCTCTGGGAACCCGGGTTTGAATCCCAACATGATAGATGGTGGAATTTGAAATAAGATTTTTTCTAAATAGGTCTTTATGATGAAACCATAGTCAATTATTGTAAAAACAGTCTGGTTCATTAATGTCCTTTAGGGAAGGAAAGCTGTTGTCCTGTTCTGGCCTACACATAACTCCAGACTCTAACAACGATGTGCTTGACTCTCAAGAGACCTCTGAAATGTCTTAGCAAGCCAATCAGTTGTATCAATCTAGAAAGCCTCAACAAAGGAATGAAACTAGACAGGCCACTTGGGATCAGCTAAGGCACCGAAAGTAACAATAGCGAATGTAGCACTGTCTGAAAAGTTCTCCGAACACCTGGGACAAGTGCTAAAACTGAAAGAGCTAACTCAGTTTAGTCACACAGCACCTATTACAGTCAATATAGTCACAGTCACAGAATCATATCTTGAACACACTGCCCCAGATAACAGCATCCCCATTCCTGATTATGTCCTGTCCCATTGTTCGGAGGCTAAGGGGTGATCTTATAGAGGTTTACAAAATTATGAGGGGCATAGATAGGATAAATAGACAAAGTCTGTTCCCTGGGGTCGGGGAGTCCAGAACTAGAGGGAATAGGTTTAGAGTGAGAGGGGAAAGATATAAAAGAGACCTAAGGTGCAGCTTTTTCATGCAGAGGGTGGTACATGTATGGAATGAGCTGCCAGAGGAAGTGGTGGAGGCTGGTACAATTGCAACATTTAAGAGGCATTTGGATAGGTATATGAATAGGAAGGGTTTGGAGGGATATGGACTGGGTGCTGGCAGGTGGGACTAGATTGGGTTGGATATCTGGTTGGCATGGACAGGTTGGACCGAAGGGACTGTTTCCATGCTGTACATCTCTATGACTCTATGACTCAATGGTTGTGGAAATTTACATTTGGGAGGGAACTGCCTAACATTGACTCTAGTCCCCATGAAATCTCATGACTTCAGGTCAAACAATGGCAAAGAAACCTGCTGATTATGACACCCTGCCCTTCCTTGGCTAATGAATCAGTACTCCATGTCAACCAACACTTGATGGAGACAGAGGTCGGCAAGTATGCAGGACATAGTTTGTGTGGGGGACTTCAGTGAACACCAAAGGTGGCTTGTCAAGACCACTACTGACCAAATAGGTAGGGTTCCTGTGACATAGCTGCTGGATTAGGTTCTTGGCAGGTGCTGAAGGAACTAACATGGTGGGAATAACTTACTTGACCTCATCATGACCAATGCACATGCTGCAGATGCATCTATCAATGGCAGTATGGTAGGACTGACACGATCCTTGTGAAGAAAAGTTCTATTTTCATATTGAAAATACCCTCCCTCATATTTTGTGGCACTACCACCATGCTAAATCGCTACACTTCATACAGATCAGGCAACTCGATTGGATATCCTTGAGGTGCTTTGGACCATCAGCAGCATTGTACTCCAGCACAAACTGCAACCTCATGGCTTGGCATATTCTCCATTTCACCTTTGCTATCAATCTATGATCACTAGGAGACACGTACCTAAGAATGAGGTGTCAACCTGAAGTTACAAAACAACTATTTGTACAACAAATAGCACAAGTAACATATGATAGACAAAGCAAAGCAATTCGCAACAGTGGATTAGATCTGTAGTTCTGCCACATCCAGTCTTGAATGGTGATGGACAATTAAACAACTCACTGGAGGAGGAGTCTCCATAAACATCTCCATTCTCAAGAATGGGATCCCAGCGCATTAAGCACAAACAATAAGGTTGAAGCATTCATGACAATCTTCAGCCAGAAGTGTCAAATGGATGATCCATCTCCTTTTTCTCTCGAGGTCCCCAGCACTATAGATGCCAGTTTTCAGCCAATTCAATTCACTCCATGTAATATCAAGAAAGGAGTAAAGGTACTGGATACTGCAGAGGCTGTGACCTCTGACAACATTATGGCAATAGCACTGAAGACTTGTGCTCCAAAACTTGCCAGGCTTCTTGTCAAGTTATTTCAGTATAGCTGAAACAGTGATCCAACCAACAATGTGGGCAGTTGCCCAGATATGTTTTGCATACAAAAAGCAGGACAAATCCAATCTGATCCCACTCATGTACTCCAATTATCAGTAAAGTGATGGTAAGGCAGTCCTCTCAAGCAATAACCTGCTCACTGAAACTTAGTTTGGATTCCACTAGGATCACTTGGCTCCTGACCTCATTACAGCTGAATGAAGATGGTTGTGGTTGTTGGAGGTCAGTCTTCTCAGCTCCAGGACAGTTTTGGTAGTGTCTTACACCCAACTATGTTCAGCTGCTTCTTCAAAGACCTTCTCTCCATCACAAGATCAGAAGTTGGGATGTTCACTGCACAATGTTCAGTAAAGTTCATGACTCCTCATACTGAAGCAGTCCATGTCCATGTGTAACAAGACCCAGAAAATATCCAGGTTTGGGCTGATAAATGGCAAATAACATTCATGCCACACAAGTGCTAAAAAATGAACATCTCCAAGATTGAATGTAATCATCAACCCATGACATATTCAATGGCATTACTGTCACTAAATCCCGTGCTATCAGCATGCTTGCAGGTTACCATTGACTAGAAACCAAACTGAACAAAATTAGTCATATGAATAGTAAGACAAAAACAGCAGGTCAGAGACTAGGAATTCAGAAGCCAGTATGTCACCTCCTGACTCCCCAAAGTTCAAGTTAAGAGTGTGGTGAAATAATTCCCACTTGCTGGAATGAGTGCAGCTTCAACAATACTCTAGAAATTTGACACCGTGAGGACAAAGCACCCCACTTAACTGGCACCACATCGACAAACATTCCATCTAGCATCAACACTGAAGTAGCAGCAGTGTGTACCATCTATAAAATGCACTTCAGAAATTCACCAAAATTCTTAACTGAGTACCTCCCAAAGGTACTGCCTGAAGGTTTCCCTCCGAACATTCACCAGTTTGAGTTGGAACTATGTCACTGTTCCTTCAGTGTCAATAGGTCAAAATCTTAGAACTTTCAAATCACTTGGAATACAATAGGACCATTATAGTGTGGAAACAGGCCATTTGGCCCAACAAGAAACTCGATTGAGTTTTTTTTAAGAAATAATGAAGGGAATTGATGAGAGAAGAGTGGTGGGTGTGGTCTATATGAACTTCAGTAAGGCATTTGACATGGTTTCTCATGGTAGATTGCTTAGCAAGATTAGATCATGTGGAGTACAGGGACCGGGACAACGAGCCATTTGGATACATAACTGACTTGAAGGTAAAAGACAGAAGGTGGTGGTGGAGGGCTGCTTTTCAGACTGGATGCCTGTGACCAATGGTGTTGGGTTCAATGCTTTTCATCATTTATATAAATGAACTGGATGTGAACATAGGAGGTAAAGTTAGTAAGTTTGCCAGTATTGGAGGTGTAGTGGACAGCAAAAAAGGTTACCTCCAGGTGCAATGGCATCTTAATCAGATGGCCAATGGACTGAGTGGCAGATGGAGTTTAATTTAGATAAATGTGAGGTGCTGCATTTTGGAAAGGCAAATTAGGACAGGACTTATACACTTAATGGGCAGGTCCTGAGGGCTTGTTGCTGAACAAAGAGATCTTGGAGTGCAGGTTCATGGTTCCTTGAAAATGGAGTCACAAGTAGATAGGATAGTGAATAAAGTGTTTGGTATACTTGACTTTATTGGACTGAGCATAGAGTACAGGAGTTGGGAAGTCATGTTGTGGCTGTACAGGATATTAGTTAGGCCACTTTTGGAATACTCATGTAATTCTCCCTTCTATAAGAAGGATTTTGTATGTTGTGAAACTTGAAAGGGTTCAGAAAAGACTTACAAGGATGTTGCCAGGCTTGGAGGATTTGAGCTTTAGGGAGAGGTTGAATAGGCTGGGGCTGGTTTCCCTGGAGCGTTGGAGGCTGAGGGGTGGCCTTATTGACGTTTATAAAATCATGAGGGTCATGGATAGGGTAAATCGACAAGATCTTCTGGGGGTGGCCAGACCATAGGGCATAGCTTTAGGGTGAGAGGGGAAATATTTATAAGGGACCTAAAGGGCAACTTTTTCATGCAGAGGGTGGTGCATGTATAGAATGAGCTGCCAGAGGACGTGTACAATAACATTTAAAAGGCAGGTGGATGGGTATATAAATCGGAAAGGCTTAGAGGAATATGGGCCAAAAGCTGCCAAATGGGACCAGATCTGGTCACATGGATGAGTTGGACCGAAGGGTTTGTTTCCATGCTGTACAGCTCTATAACTCTGTAATTTCAAAATGTTAACATGGAAGTGTAGCAAATGATAAAGTTGGCAAATAGAATGTTCACCTGTTATTGCAAAGGAAATGAAGAACATACCTGGGGCACTGCAGATGGTCTTGCAGCGCAAGCCACAGTCAAATCAGCAATGATCTTCCTGATTGGCAGAGTGGGCTCTATATGAATGAAAAGGCCTGCTGCTCCTTATATTTCTTATATCACCAGAACTCACTGCAGCCTCAGTTTGCCTTGATCATTTTGTTCAAGCTCTGGAATAGGGCTCAGGATAAACCGGAGGTGGTGCAAACAACTGGGAGAGGGAGAAAAAGCTGGGTTCAGGGTTTGTTTACTCTGCTGCAGCAATGAAGTGTATTTAGTTTTAGCAAGACCCTAAACAGAGAATAAAAGAAAAGACGTGAAGATTATTGATATTGTTGCCAATTGCCAACAATGTAAATATTCCTGCTGCATGTTAACAATTAAACAGTATTGCTGCTGTCACTCAGTGATGGTGCCTAAGAGCCAGACATACGCATGCGCAAACAGCGATAAGTGCCAGTTTCCGACCTTTCAATTTCTACCGGCCAAAGCTGGGCCCTTTAATTAAAGGCCTCCCCTGGCCTGAGCCCGGAAAGCCAAGCGCCGTCTTCCCCTTCCCCAGCCCGGACCACAACGACCGCGGAGCCTCCGCCGCTCCTGGCCTTTCCGAATCGGCCCTGACTATTTCCAACACCTCCCGCTTCGCCAATCCGGACCGTGCCCGTCTCCTTACCGTGAGCTCCCCGGCTCCACCGCTCGTCTCCTCGCAGCTCCACCTGCCTCCGCCGGAACCCGAACCTCCCGCGGCAAGACGTTTGAAAATGGCGCGCACCCCCATCTACAATGACCGAGCTTCCCCACACCGCCACTCAGCGGGGCTAAGGGGAACAGCACTCAGACACTGCCCCCAGCGGGGCCAAGGGGAACAGCACCCAGACACTGCCCCCAGCGGGGCCAAGGGGAACAGCACCCAGACACTGCCCCCAGCGGGTCCAAGGGGAATAGCACCCAGACACTGCCCCCAGCGGGGCCAAGGGGAACGACACCCAGACACTGCCCCCAGCGGGGCCAAGGGGAACAGCACCCAGACACTGCCCCCAGTAGGGCCAAGGGGAACAGCACCCAGATACTGCCCCCAGTGGAGCCAAGGGGAACAGCTGCCAGACACTGCCCCCAGTGGGGCCGGGGGAGTACCACCCAGACACTGCCCCTGGAGGGGCCTAGGGGAATGGCACCCAGACACTGCTCCCAGTGGGGCCAAGGGGAATAACACCCAGACACTGCCCCTGGTGGGGCCAAGCGGAGTGACACCCCCTCTTCCAAAACACACAGAGCAGGGCCAGGGAATTACAGTGCCACCCAGTGGGTGTGGCATACAGTTGCTGGAGTGGTTTGTTAGTGTCTTTGAGGCACTACCATTCAGCATAGTCATGGAGAATAATACCGAGTGGTAGTGCTAGGCCGATTCGCCTAACATCTACTTTTGAAATTAGTTATTAAAGAAGTAATGACATGTTTGGAAAATCAGTAATCAAGCAGAGTCAGCATGGCTTCATGAAAGGGAAATTGTGTCTGACGAATTTATTAGAATTTTTCAAGGATGTCTCAGCGAGGATAAGGGGTTTTATTCCTGATGAAGGGCTTTTGCCCGAAACGTCGATTTTGCTGAAGCTCCTCGGATGCTGCCTGAACTGCTGTGCTCTTCCAGCACCATTGATCCAGAGGATAAGGGGTAACCTATAGCTGTGTTTTATTTGAGCTCCCAGAGGACATTCAACCAGATACTTTAACAAAAGGTCAAGTCATAAGAGCCCATGGTGGTATATAGAGGTTGCATATTGGCATGGATAGAGAATTGGCTAATGGGCAGGAAAGTGAATGGGCATAAGGAGTTCTTTTTCAGAGGGCAAACTGGGACTGACCATTCAGGTTCCACAGTGATTAGTGCTGAGACTGCAACTTCTTACCATGCATATTAATGGAGGAAGTACTGTCGTCAAAGATGACACAAAAAGGCGGCAGGTCAAATTGCAAGGGATACAAACAGTTCACACGATATTAATAAGTAATGCAAATGTGCAAACAATTGGAAATGAAATAGAATGTGGGAAAACGTGAAACTGTTCATTTTGGAAGGGAGAATTACAAAATATTAAATATTTTGAGTTAAGATAAACTAGGGGACACAAGGGAACACAAAGGGACTTGGCGGTACTCGTGCATGAGAAAGCTTGCACACAGGTGCAACAGGTAATCAATAAAATATCCTTTATTGTCACACATACTCAAGTACAGAAATACAGGAGTACAGTGAAAAGTTTTACAACTTTTGTTGTTATCTCTTAAGGCGCCATCTTAGGTACAAGTACCTAGGTACAAATCTTAAGACACAAAAGAGGAATAAAAAGTAGTTGCATTATGTTACAGTGTTTTAAGAATAAGTTAAAAGTAAGACATAGTTAAAGGATTGACATTGCAATCAGATAGGAAAAACATCATTACATTGCAGCAGCTCAACGCAGGGACTTCCGTACATGGTCTGACTGCCTGCGCCAGACCCCAGATCAATAATCGAGCCCACTCTGCTCCAAGCCTCCAGTACACAACGTAGCGGCTCTCAGCTGCTTCAAGATAAGTTCCAAGATTGCTTCCCCATTGCCAGCCTCCACCAAGAGCTCACTCCCCACGCTGGACGCTGCTCCAGGACTGCTTCTTCACACCGGCCGCTGCTGAGGAAGGCTAATGGAATGTTGACCCTTATTTCAAGGTAGTTGAGGTATAAAATAGGGAAGTCTTACTGTAAATGTTCAAGGTGATGGTGAGACCGTATCTGGAGTATTGAGAGTAGTCTTGGCCCCTTTAACTAAGGAAAGATTTCATTGAAGACAGTTCAGAGAAGGTTCACTATGTTCTGAAGTTGAAGGCGTGTACTGTACCTTTAAGAGAGAGTGAACTGAACTGAAAGCTTTCAAGCACCTGTGTCACGTGACTAGATAGCAGTCTTAGAGTGTAGTGGAAAATTGAAAATATGTAACATTTGGCTGTGAAATGGATACCTGAGTTGATTGCTGTTTTGACAAAAAAAATAAGCACTACCGCACTTAGGTGGTAGTGTGGGGGTTAAAAAAAAATAAAAAATTAAAAGGCAGGTATTTTGAAAATCAGATAGAGCAACTGCCATTGAGAGAGACCCAAGAGATTAGGAAACACTCTCTATCATAGGTACCTTTTCATATGTAACATATTTGCCGTAAAAAGAAAGATGACCCAGGGAGATCCTCAGCCAGAAGAAGAAAGCCACTGTAGACAACAACCGCTGTATGGTTTTGAAATTAAGTTGATGTAATTTTTAATAAGTGTTTTATTGGAGCAGTATATTGTTATAGAGTTCATAGAGTCATAGAGATGTACAGCATGGAAACAGAGCCTTCGGTCCAACCCGTCCACACCAACCAGATATCCCAACCCATTCTAGTCCCCCCTGCCAGCACCCGGCCCATATCCCTCCAAACCCTTCCTATTCATATACCCATCCAAATTCCTCTTAAATGTTGCAATTGTACCAGCCTCCACTACATCGTCTGGCAGCTTATTCCATACACGTACCACCCTCTGCGTGAAAATTGAAGGCAGGTAATAAGCAATTAAGAGAAAGGGGAGCTGAGAGTTGTGGATAGTTGTTTAATGTTCACCTTTAGAGTTCACAAATAAATTGATATTATTTTCTTTAAATAGTGGAACTTAGGAGTTCCCTCTCACCCATATTTTAACAGATTATGAGGCGAGGTAAGCTTTTTGGGTGTTTGGTTTAATTAATGGAAGGGTTCACTGCCATGTCATATCAACTAGGATGATCCCTGCTGTGGAGGCATTATCTTAAGAGCAAAGGCTAAACAGGTTGGGACCCTACTCATTGGAATTTAGAAGAATGAGAGGTGATCTCATTGAAACATATAGGATTTTTAAGGGGCTTGACAGAGTAAATGCTGAGAAATATTTCCCCCATGGCACTGTCTCAGACCAGAAGGCATAGTTCCAGAATAAGGGACTGACAATTTAAGATTGAGATGAGGAAGACATCTCTCAGAGGGTTGAGTGTCTTTGGAACTCCTTGCCACAGAGAGCTGTTGGGGCAGAGTCCTTATGTATATTTATGGCTGAAATAGATTCTTGATCAATTGGGAAATCAAGACTTACAGGGAAAAGGCAGGAAAGTGGACACGAGGAATGTCAGATCAGCCATGATCCTATTGAATTGGTAGGCACAAGATGATCTACTCCGGTTCATATTTCTTATGGTTTTGTGGTAATGAGTGGTAACTTGACCAGGTTACTAATTTGAGGCATGGATATAGTGGATAATTGTCTTTTTTCCCAGGGTGGAAACATCTAGGGGGCACACGTTTAAGCTATGAGGGGGAAAGTTTAATGGAGCTGTGTAAGGAAAGTATTTTTTCACAAAGAGGATGGCAGGTGCCTAGAATGTGCTGCCAGGGAAGGCAGGAATAGTTAAGAAAGCCAAGTTGAAGAGGTATTTAGACATACATATTAACAGGCAGCGCACAGAGGGCATACAGATTTGATTTTATTGTCATGCTTTGCTTATGAGCAGTACAGGCAGATCATAGTAAGCAAGGACATACAGATCATAGAGTGGAAAAAATACTTAGAGGCATTCAGGTTACATTACACAGGGTGTGCACTAGGCAAGATCAACATTAGCAAGATCAGCATTATTTGAAGTTAAAGAGTCCATTCATCAGTCTAGTAACAGCCAGAAAGAAGCTGTTCTTGAACCTGCTGGTGCATGTTCAAGCTTCTGTATCTTTTGCCTGATGGAAGAGGTTGTAGGAGAGTATTACTAGGGTGCAATGGATCTTTGATGTTGGCAGCTTTACCGCAACAACGAGCCATGTAAATGGAGACCATGGATAGAAGGTTGGCTTCTGCAATGGTCTGGGCTGTGCACACAACTTTCTGTAGTTTTTTTATGTCCTGGGCAGAGCAGTTGCCATAAAGGGTGTTATGCATCTGGACAGTATACTTTCAATGGTGTATCTGTAGAAGTTGGTGAGGGTCCTTATGGACATGCCAAATTTCCTGAGCTGCCTGAAGAAGAGGCGTTGTGCCTCCCTGACCATTGTATCTATGTGGAAAGTCCAGGACAGGTTGTTGGTTATTGTCACTCCTAGGAACTTGGACACTCTCTGCTCTCTCAAACTCAGCTCCATTGATGTAGATGGGTGTGTATTCTCCTCCCTTGCTTCTGAAGTCAATGATCAGTTCTTTAGTTTTGCTCACATTGAGAGAATTGTTCTTACTGCACGATGTCACCAAGCCCTCTATCTCCTTTCAGACTCCTTGTTAGATATCCATCCTATCACTGGTATCATCAGCACATTTGTAGATGGTGTTGTTTAGAATTTGGCAACACAGTTGTGGGTGTACATGCAGGCAGGTAGGATTAGTTTAGAAATGCATCATGTTCACTGCAGATATAGTGGGGTGAAGGGCCTGTTTCTGTGCTGTACTGTTCTATGTAGGTATATCAGGACAAAGGCAGGATGAATCAGCACTTAGCAAGGGAGGGCAACCTGGCATGTGAACTAGAATGATATCAAAGAGGATTCCCTTGAGCTGCATATGAGCATCTAAAATAGGAGCAGGCTATTCAGCTGCTTGAGCCTGCTCCACCATTTAATCTGGTCATAGCTATCTGTATTTCAAATTCCACTTCCGTCTTTGCGCCAAAAAGCCCCTGGTCCACTGCCTGATAAGAATCCATCCACTCGATCTTAATAATATTTAATGACCTGCCTGATGACAAACTATTTTCCCTTATCTCCTTCCTAAAAGGACAACCTCTAATTT
Organism: Chiloscyllium plagiosum; assembly: GCF_004010195.1. NCBI lineage: Eukaryota > Metazoa > Chordata > Chondrichthyes > Orectolobiformes > Hemiscylliidae > Chiloscyllium > Chiloscyllium plagiosum. Next base: position 85,723,450 of record NC_057710.1, read on the forward strand.
TAACACACTGTCCCTTATGTCTAGACTAACCATCACAAGACACATTTCCATGTGCACCTTGTCAAAACCTTTCAGTATCTGATACAATCAAGCCACCTCTCAATCGTCTAAACTCTAGAAACAAGCTCAGCCTCTCCAACCTATTCTCATAAGATAACCCTTTCATTCAAGTTTCAATCAAGTAAACCTGTGACAGACCTACTCCTTTAACAAGGTTATGCTGTCCTTGGCTGTTTTTAAAGAAGATCTTGAATAACACAGACTCTGAAAAATCTGAGGGTCGAAGGGCTATAGGGCCGATTTGTTTATAGCTAACAGATATTGCCTCAGGCAGAAGGCTTTCAAGTTTAAAATTTGTACATTGAAAGGGGAGTTGCCAGTTCTCCCAGCTGTTTTTCTCTGGTTTGGTTTTGTTTTTAACAGCAGTATGGAAAAAAGCTGCTGGACCTAAAGAAGCAGGTCCAGGCTGGTATACTCTCTCTCTCTCTACCTTCTACCCTGTAAGACACGGTGTTTGTTTTTACCTTTGGCGCCAAAAGGGTGTTTATGGGGATTGTTGCAAGTATTTGGAACATCGTTAAGTTGGGATGACCTGTTGGGTTTTTGGAGAGGTTAAGTTATTTGGTATTCTATTTTCTGTTGTTTGTGTTTCATTTAGTAATCTTGTAAATAAATTCTGTTTTGTTTAAAACTAGGTGGTTTGACCAGCTGATTCTCTCCTGGAATATTCATTTTACACCTGCTTAAAACAACTAACAAAGTTAAGGTCTGGGCTACCTTCTTGAAATGTTTTGACGGGGCTGGCCTGATCCATAACAAACTGCATCTGAACCACCTCCAATGTATTAATATTCTTAATTAAGGAGTTCACACCTATACACAGTATCTGAGATAGGATCTGACCAAGACCTTGTGTAACTGAAGTATGACATACTTATTACGTTCAGTCCCTCTCATAGTGAAGGAGAGCATCCTATTAGCTTTCTTTATTAAATGTTGTATCGACCAAACAACTTTTCGACTCACGTACTTGAACACCTAAATTCTGAACTTGAAAGTTGTGCCACCATTCCTAATGAAATAATATTGATTTTCATTCTTCCTGCCAAAGTGAATAACTCCACCTACCAGATACCTACCCACCCACTATACCATGCCTTTGCTCTCTTCTCTCGATCATTGATAGAAATTGTAGACCCCTGTGAGACTTGCCACATCCTGCCACTCAGACACATATATCAATACTGATGAAAGGTCCCGAAACATTAACTTTTATTTCTCTTTACAGATGCTGCCAGACCTGCTGAGCTTTACAGCAGCTTCTGTTTCTGTTCATCAATGCTGTGTTCTGCAGCTCAGCCAATCCTCTATCTATGCTAATGTTAACCCACCCTCCCATCCACTTTTATTTCCCATCACAATCTTTGATGTGTCACTTCATCAAATGCCTGTAGAAATCCAAGCAAAGTACTGCTGTGGCCCCCCTTTACCCACAGTGCATGGTATTCCTTTGGAGAACTCTATCAAATGGATTAAATATAATTTCCTTCAATGAAAACTTGCTGACTTTTCCTAAAAGCTTTTATGATTTTCAAAGTGAGCAGCTATGATCTCTGAATGATGAAAATGTAACACCCTCCCCATGACAGACATCAAGCGTCCTATCATTTCCTGTTTTCTGCCTCTCTCTCTCTCTTGAGTAGAAGGGTTATGTTTGCTACAATCTAGTCCATTGTAACCTTTCCTGAATTTTAGAAATTTCACCTTGTTAAGACTACTACCTCATTAACAATCAGTTTTAATATATTTGGATGAAGTCCATCTGGACTCAAAGACCTATCACAGCCCATAGTTTGCTTACTATAATCACAAGGTAAGTGATAATTTCATTGTCTTTCCCTTTCTTTCACCTCTTGATTTACAGCTATAATGGGAATGTTTTTGTAGCCTCTAAAGTGAGGACAGAGGCAGAAATTTTGATCATTTTAACCACCATTTCTTTATTATCAACTCCCCATTCTCACTCGTGGACCAACACACTTTAATCTTTTTTAAAATACCTTTACCTCTCACTATGTTTTTACAATTCTAGCTTCCTTTCATACACTCATGCCTTGCTCCTGATTAACCTTTTAGTCAAATCAAAGTAAAATACCGCAGATGCTGGAAAATGTGAACAACAGAAAATGCTGGAGAAATGCAGGGTATGTGATGGCATTTTCTCTGAAACAATAACAAATGGCTGGAGAAACTCAGGTCTTGCAGCATCTGTGACAAGGAAAGAGTTAATGCTTCAAGTCCAGAGATTCTTCATCAGAATAAAGCTTTAATAGCTGCCTGGGAGATTTAAGTGTTAGCAGGATATATCATAGAGTCTTAGAGTTGCTCTGGGAATACTGCTGTGTAGTCTAACATGGAGACTTCATCTTCTGAAAACTTCTTCTTAATTAGTTTTAGAGGAGATATGGTTCTCAGGGATAACAAGCTCTGGGAAAACAAGTAGCCATGTCCATGATGAGGATTTTCTGACAGCCAGTCATAGAGGCAGAGTCAATTTGCCTGCATTTGGTCCATGTCCCTCTAAACATTTCCTATTCATGTATATCCAATTTTTTTTTTAAAGTGTTGTAATCACCTTTGCCACTTCTTCTGGCAGCTCCTTCATATATGCACCATCCTCTGTATGAAAAAGGTTGCCCCTTGGGTCTCTTTTAAATCTTCCTGAAGAAGGGCTTATGCCCGAAACGTCAATTCTCCTGTTCCTTGGATGCTGCCTGACCTGCTGCGCTTTTCCAGCAACACATTTTCAGCTCTTTTAAATCTGTCTCCTTTTACTTTAAATTTATGTCCCCTAGTTTTGGACTCTCCCTACCTGGGGGAAAAACCTTGGCTATTCAACCTATCTATGACCCCTCGTGATTTATAAACTTCTATAATGTTACCCCTCGGCCTCCTCCGCTCCAGGAAGAAAAGATCCGGCCTCTCCTTATCATTCAAGCCCTCCAGTCTCAGTAACATCCTCAAATCCTTTTTGCACCCTTTCCAGTATAATAACATCCTTCCTATAGCAAGGCGATCAGAATTCTACGCAGTACTCTAAATGTGGCCTTACCAAAGTCTTGTACAACTGTAACATTATGTCCCAACTCTTGTACTCAATGTTTTGACTGGAGAAGTCCCAAACACCTTCTTCACAACCCTGTCTGTGATGTCACATTCAAGGAACTATGTACCCACGCCCCCAGGTGACTCTGTTCAACACCATTCTCCAGTTATCAATAACGGAGAGACCAGCCCTAGTTTTCCTTACCAAAATACAACATCTCACATTTTTGTTTAATTTAAACGCCATCGGCCATTCCTTGACACAGTTCATCACAATCATGTTGTACTGCGATAACCTTCTTCATTGTCCACTCTACCACCAATTTTGGTGTCATCTACAAACGTCTTAACCATGCCTCATATATACTCCTCAAAATTGTTTGTATAAATGACAAAAAAAAAAGTGGACACAGCATCAATCCTTGCAGTACACCACTGGTCACAGGCCTCCAGTCTGAACAACACTATGTCTCCTACTGTCAAGCAAATTCCCTATCTAATTGGCTAGCTGTCCCTGCATCCAATGTGATCTAACCTTACTAACCCTTTTGTTTTGGCTGAGGTCCCACACAGTTCTTGTTGAATGGTTCCCTAAATGCTGGCACAGGAATAATGTGCAGGTTTTATTGCATGTTTGGACCTTTCCAGGATCTGACGTTGGTAGGTTATGCAAAGCCTTGCTATAACCTTGAGGTGGTATGGCCAGTAAAAACGTTGGCTGATGCAGGCTTGGGATTTTGCATATACTGGCTTGACAGCCATCAGAAGTTAGTGAGTGAGTTCCAACATCTGTCTACAGTACCTCGGTGTCATCACATCCTGGTAGATCACTGTCCACTTGTTTCCAGGTCTGTGATGAGATCATTATTTTTAATACAGCAACATTGTGACTGCTTCTGCCTCAGCTTCAATGTGAGTTGTGTTTCCTCAGTCAGATTGTTGGGCTGCTATCAAGGAAGCTGTATTCATTGCCTCCTTGGGATCTTCACAGATGCCCCAAAAAAATGTTTCAGATAATCACCTGAGGGTCTTCTATTTGCGCTGCCACCTCAGCCTCTGCTGCTTGAGATTATCTGGCCATGAACCTTGTGACCATGGTCAGATAATGCCAGGTAGTTTCTCCTACAGCTGTTTGGTCTGCTTGATCTCAATAGGCTTCTCGGAGTCTGGGGATGCTATTATCTTTGCTCCATTTCCAAGGAACAGATCAATCACATCCAGATGAAAATGGGAGATGATACTCACAGTCACTTGTACTTAGGCAAGTTTGCACTCAAGCTACACCCAGTAAAGGGAAATTTTTAATTCATTCATGGAATGTGGTAATTTGTGGTTGATCCAGCTACGTGCTGAAGCTTTGGGCAGCTGCCGCCAAGGCGTAGTGGGGAAAGACCACTGTGTAAGGTCCTTGTGCCAAAGAATAGCAGGGGCCCACTCAGTAATTATGCTCAGCTGACACCTCAGCTAAATGCCTAGAGGCTAGATGGTTAACATACAGAATTGTAAATATCAATGACTCAATCTGTTCTCTGAATGTAAAGACAGTATATATCTGAATGGCATTATCAACTGTACAGGTACCAAAGGTTTCTATGGGTAAAGTATATTTTTGAAATCAAAAAATGCCTGTCCCCAGTTGGCCTTGAGATGGTGTTGGTGAATTGTCTTCTTGAATTACTGCAGTCCATATGCTGTAGGGTGACCCACGATGCCCTTAAGAAGAGAATTCCAGGATTTTGACCCAGCGACGGTTAAGGAACAGTGATAATTCTAAATAAGAGTAGCGAGTGGCTTCAAGGGAAACTTGCAGGGTAATGGTGTTCCTATGTATCTGCTGTCCATGTCCTTCTCAAAGGAAGTGGTTGTGGGTTTGAATGTGCTGTCAAACAGCCTTGGTGAAATTCTGTAGTGCATCTCGTAGATGGTGTACACACTGATGGTAGATGCATCTGCAAAGGTAGTAGGGTGACTGGATGTTTGTGGATATAGTGCCAAAGTGGGCTGCTTTGTTCTGGATGGTGTCAAACTTCTTAAATGTTGTTGGAGCTGCACTCATCCAGGCACATGGGAATATTCGATCACACTCCTGACTTGTGCTTTGTAGATGGTGGACAGGCTTTAGAGAGTCAGGAAGCAAGTTACTTACTGCTGTCTTCCTAACTTCTGACCTGCTCTTGTAGGAGGTCTTCTGCTCTTGTGGTCACTGTATGAATGAGGTGAGGGTTCTCAATTTGTTACAATTCTGGATGGTATAACCACAAATAGTTATGGCCTTGGAATGAGGACAGATGAACTGACTTCCTTCTTTTTTAAATTCAACCTCTCCCTCAGATGTTTAAAAATTCTCCTTGTTCATAATGCAGGCAAGTTATCTCGCATTGAAGCAACTTGACCAAAATAAACTGCACATGCACAAAGCATGGCACACTAAAACACAAGTGATTGTTCTGATCAGAAGTGGAGCCAAAAATCATTTCCAGTGAGCATCACTTTATTTATATAGTTGGTTTGCTGCCAAATTTTAACCATCTTAACAACATAAAAATGTAACAGAACTCAAAGACCAGATCCTCTATTGCACAGGTCACTGAAAAGTATCCAGGGTCAATATAGGATTTGATGTGCTTCAATGCTATTAATTATCCACAATTGTCCAATACTGTTAGCACAACAAACCTCAAAACACTAGCATGCACTTGTAAATAAAGAAACATGTTCAAACAAGCAGCAAATTATGGAAAAACTCATGATCAGTTAACATGTATATTATTAAGACAGGTAAGTGGATATTTCAGCACCATCAAGAAGCGGTTTCTGAAAACGTAATGCTCTTTCCATAGTTGCTCCACTGAATATTTCCAAATTTTCTATTTCTTGTGCATTGGTATTGTATTGGGAACTATGGAATAAAGCATAGGGTAGAAAATGAAACACAAGTATGTAATTTATTTTATTGGTAGTGTTTTAAACGCAGCAATACAATGAGGCCATCAGAATGTTATTGTTTACAAAATAAATAATAGATCGTATTTATTGGCATTGAAACAGAATCCAAGTGGGATGGTCATGTAGGTTATTATATTGATCCCCAGCTCAAACAAGGATTTTGATCGACAGTAATTTTCCAAAATTAATAGTAATACAAAATTTAAAAGGTGTTTAATATCTTTAGAATTATTAGCTTTATCAGTAGGTACTTGCAGTGACAGCACTGTACACATCTTAGTGAATATAAATAGCCCGACACATCTTTTATTGATAGAATGCAAATGACATGGAAATTTTGAGAAGTATATGGTGCTAATACATTAGTATATAGGTTAGAATCCCATTAAATATATGAACCTTTTTACTAACAGTTAATAACCATGAAATATCATTCAACTGCCTGTAAAACAAAAGATGCTACCTGCATACAAAATGCATATCAAGTTATTTAAGTTAATGTATCAGTAACAATTATAGATTATCAGGATTCATTCACATCCTGTACTGAAATATCTTCCTTTCATCTGTTAGCGCCCCCTCCCCCCAGCAAAGAATATGATACTTAAAGAAAATTCTACAAGTTTGTCATAATTTCTGCACTAAGAAGGGAGCTCCACATTTTATAATAAAGACTGAAAACCTGATTCATTTCTGATGCAAGAATTATCACTTATTTGTTATGACCAAAGAACTCCATTTTCAGTGCAGTTTTAACAATTATATATTACTGTAGTTTGCTTGTAGGCATTTCAAAACCTAATTCACTCTTTCACAATAATGCATCAGAACATTTAGTAAATTTTGCACAGTCATGATTAGTGTTTCTAAATAATTAATGCACATGTTACATCATAACAAAATAGCCCAAACACGAGATAAATACCAGCCAAGATGGAGTTTTTGTTATTTTTCTATTTTGGGAATATCAAAAATCAAAGTTCGGGAACTTGTACGCTTATGTGCAAGAACATCCATGCTGTGTTGCTAGTGTTAAATAATTGATTTTCTAGAGAAGTTTGCATTGAATTGGAAACTAAATATCACAGTCAACTTAAATTGCTGGAAGCCAGATATACAAAATTAAAAGTTTTCTGAAGAGCCTTAATTCTCTGCCATTCTATTTTCATTCTGTATCCTAAATTTACTAGTTGAATTATATTTACTGAAGGTTCAATAAGTAGTTAAAAATCTGTTTATGTATTTCTAATTAAACAATTCACTAATGACATCTCTCTCACTCTCGAGTACTTCATTAAAGTTTGCTTCTGTTTGCCGTTATGTTCTACATGCTCAATTTACACTGAACCAGTGCACATTAATTTTTTTTTCCCTCAGGCACTAGAATAAAGAGTAAATTGGCATGTTAACATTTGTTTTACAATATATGCTAGATATTAGGCTGAATTATTTTGTGTAATTTGGGTTGAAATTTTCAGTGACTAAAAAATATTTTACAAGAACCAAAGAGAAGCACTTTAAAGTTCTGGTTCAGTTTGGTTCACAAAATGGCCATTTTATGGAAATGCCTGATCAGCGTTCCTCATGGCATTATTATAGTTCATTATTGGGTTCACAGAAAAATCAAAATGTATTTATTAGCTTGTAAAGAACAGAATGAATTGGTCCATCAGGTTTGTATTTTTTAAAAAATCCCTTATAACCTTCTGAATCAGGTCAATGGATACTAAAGAAAAGTACTGCCTAATATTAAAGTTGATTCAGGAATGGAAGTAATGCAGTTTGTATAATTTCAATGGGAGATATTAAAAATCTAATTGCCTCAAATAATTAATGAAGAGGCTGTGACTGATTGAGAAGAAAGGTCACAATCTCCCAACTAAAATTGTTATTGAAGCCCATTAGTCTGAATGATTGCAACCAATTAAATTATTATTAATAAAGTATTTTTTAAAAATCAGTGAAAGTTGTGGGTGTTGCAGTTCTTGACTGATTCAATGACCAAGATGTATGAAAAATAACTTTAACAATCTTGGTTATGATCCAAAGTATTGATATTTCAAAGTGGTTTTACCATAATAAAAACACAAATGATCCAATAATTGTAATTATTCCATGGCACTTGCACAAGTGTAATCCAGTGCAAATAACACAAGTGAAATTGTGATAGGCTGAATTAAGCAATTTTCAGCATATTAGCATATATTCTGAATTTTAACTAGATCAGCAGAGATTTTTGTATTATTCTAGAATATAGTAACCATTTTCCTGAAAGAAATTGTTATGAGATGCATTGATAGAAGAACCGGCTTTCTTAAAATACAGCTTCATTTGGCAATACTTCAAGGCTCAGTAATTTTTCAAAATTTGTGAAGCTTTTCACAAAGCTCTACTAGAAAACAATTAACAGTCTCAAATCTCCCATTACTCAGAAATTGTGATTTCTAACACAAGATGCTCATTTTAAGATAGAGTCAAGGGTGGTATTTTTAAAATAAATTACCAATCCATATAGCTAGAAATACAAAATTCCAGGTGTTACACATCAAAACTTTCCGAACCTGAAACTTTTCATCACATAAAGTAATATATCACAGAATTGTGCATTTGCATCCCTAATTGAACATATTGTTAGATGTGCATGTAAATTAGTTAACAGAGTGTCAGAAAAAAGAGCTTTTCAGCTTTGGCCTAAGTATCTATTTTTTAAATATACAAATAATATTATGCCAGCATTAGATGTCAATTATTTCCATGAAGAGCTATTACAGGCTTTAGCAAAGAACGTGAAAATGGTGCTTGACACCTCGTTACTTTTCAGACAATATTAGTTATTAATGCGACTGTGCAATACTTGAGAAATACTCTAGAATGTCCTGGATGGTGAATTCCATAGTAATTCCAGAGCCAGGATAACAACGAGCTATCAGACCCTCAAAGTGCTTGTATTGACGAATGAACTCATCCTGCATGGAATGCCACATAACCTTCAAGGAAAAATAAATGTCATTAACAAAAACCTGTTTAATCCATTTCCAAATTCTTTGGCTTGGATAGAAAATCAGACATTAAATTTGAAAATCTTATTAATTTGAACCCTCAATGTTTAAACTCAATCAGAAGGAACTCTTTTCTTATTCTCCTTATGCCATTGGTTCCAACATGGACCACAAACAGATCATCCCATTCTTCTTCAGTAGGCAACAGAACCTTTAAAACTTCTGAAACAAAAACAGAAGTTGCTGGAAAGGCTCAGCAGGGCTGGTAGCTTTGGTGCAGAGAAATCAAAGTTAAAGTTTCAGGTCCAATGACCCTTCCTCAGAACACCTCACTTGAAAACATATTGCTACTTGCCACCAGATCAAAGCCTTCAGATTCCTATCTAAAAATATTATACAAGTACCTTCATTGTATGGATGAGAAAGAGTTTCAGGAAAGTAGCTCAGTAAGGCCCACTTCCAGGAATACATTTTTTTTAAAAAGCACAAGTTGAAGCAGAATTAACTTTACATATTCAATGGATACTCACCTGCAGCAAGTTTTCTTCCTCACAGAGATGCTTGTCCACTTTTTTGTACAGGTTGTCCAGTCCTTTTTTCACTTCCTTTCCAGGATATTCTTTAATGACTTTTCGTAGCTCTTGCTTGTTGAATGCTAGCTGATAGCTCACTTCCTCTTCCCTGATGCCCTGTGCCACACGAGCTTCAATTCCCTCAAAGAAATGCTGTATTCACAAGAAAATAGTTAATGGTGACATCAAAGCAACGTCGTAGTTCACTTAATGATCCATGAAAATTTGCCATGACAAACTTAACTTACAGCAAATACAATTTCAGGAAATACACGACAACAAACTGTAGCACTATCATTAGGCTGGTAACCAACTCGTGTTTTCTGGGCTAGTATTTTAGTTGTGATTTGCTCACCTAGAATTTGCTTATAAGAATAAAATTGTTTTTCAATAATTTATTTTAATCCCAGCAAGATTTCAAACACTTCTATATAAAAACTGTTTTTGTATTTTAGACTCTGTTTTCCAGCGATTGTAAATTTAATAAATATTCCAACATTATGAAAACTGCACAAATACAAAATTTAAAAATCAAACTTCAGTTTCTTAAATCATTTTGAGCAACAGAATTTTGTAAAATTACTTCAAAAAATGTTTGTGTAGTTATTTACATCCTTACCTGATTTGAATAACTGTGCCATTGCAACAATGTTAGAAATTGAAACTGCTTTGTGTAATGAACACACAGATTTTCTTTAAAAATCAATTGTACATTATTTCAAATACTGCTCTCCAAAAAAAAACAATGTATTTAGTAATTTTGTCATTACATTTTTAAAAAAGTATACGATTTGATTTCTACCAACACATACCACTTAATATAGTTATTGTAACTTTGTTAACATATCTTTGTTAACATAAGTTAATACTGTTATTTCCACATTTGGAGTTATCAATAGTTTGCTAATGCTCCTGCATTAATGATTAATTTTCCACTATATAGCAAGCTTTTTCATAACCCAAAAGATAGTGCACATTCCTTAAGACTGAAAATCCCATACAATTGACATTTTCAGTATTCCTTTTAAAATGTGCCACGCGGAATAGAAAAAAAATTCAGTATAGGTTATTAAATAGGATTGGATCAGTCCAGGATTAATGTTCGAACAACATTCCTTCTTTTGTTCTCCAAAAATCTCATGATCTCAAGAAGAACTCTTAGCAACTTCAGAGTAAGGGCAAACATGAAGCTTTGTATGAGAGTGGAATAAAAAAACTCACATTAAGTTTCTCAAGAGGTTGTCCCAAAGAGTATATCACATAAAATTGCAAATGCTCTGTATATTTCTGTTTGGCTTCTCTCCTTTCCATTTCAAGGCATGCAATTTTCAGACGAGAGAGCGTTGAGAAAATGTGGTGAAAGTTTTCCATCATCACAACATCTCTTGGTGTCTTCTGACTTTCATTAGCGACTTTTTCCACTGAGAATGGAATATATAATAAATTATGTAAAAAAAGCTATCACAAATACAGATACCAAATCAATGCATTCAGTTCACTTTTTAACAGCCTCTCACCATTGTTGTAAACAGCCCGAATTAGTTTGGTGTAAGCCTTGTCGAGGTCCCCCCTACGTTCAGCAATTTTGAAGATGGACTCTGCTAGTTCTGCAAATTCTTCAAACCCACTAACAAATGGTAGAATTCCAACTTTACTCTTCTTTGATATCTTAACTTCTTCCATCTGTTTAATTTGATTCAACTGAAAGAACATACAAATGACAAATTATTCAAAACTATCTATTTACAGACCTGAAATCTGGGCATTAACCTAAAGACAAAACCGTTTCAAATTATTTATAACATTCATCAACAAAAGTCCTCTTATACACTTAAATGGCCAGATCAGAACATTCATTTTAGGGGAGAGACACTTACAGAGAAAAGAAGCTCGATAATTGTTTCTGATTCATTCGCCACAAAACCAAAATTGTTAGCACAAGTAAAGAACTCTGTGGCTGCATATTGTAGATTGACCGAAGTTTACTCATTCCAGCCAATTTCAGTGCAAATTAATACTAGGTGCTAATTTAGCCAATGCTGAACTTTGCTGTATTACAATTATTTGAAAAAAAGAATGAATAGTTAAAATCTTACATCATACTTCCAGCCAAAAGACTATCAAATTTCCTTTCTTTTGCACCATGGACTACATTGTTCAATGTGTGGGATATCATTCTTGTAGGAGCTATCTTTGCTACGCATTAGACAAAATAGATTACATGCCTTATTTAAAGTGGAACAGTTGCTTTCCTTCACCAAAATGCCATGGAAATTTGATTTAAAGAAAATATTTTCAAACAGCCATGTGACCAAAAAGCAAAGAGAAAGTGAGAGCCTTTTTAAAAGGCTTGAGGTTCCCAAATTGCACAGCTGATGAACGCAATGAATAGCTGAGTCCCACAGACACAAGGTCCTGATTCATTTTCTGTTTATACTAAGTGAACTAAGCTTCGTTTATGTGGGCAGGGTGTGCCACTGCATTCCTGGGTTAAGGATAGAAAATTGTCCAGAATTCCTAATCTTGATCATTATCCTGTAACGTTTGGTGGAGGTGGAGATTTGGTGAGGGCAGGACCAGCTTGGCTGTGATGCACATTACAGTGAAATAGTCTTCTCAAGTTTTCACAAAAAGGTTAGTTCCACAGATGAGATGCTAAAGGATGCCTTCCACTCAGGAAATAAATCCAACATCTTCAGTAGAAAGAAAATGGCAGGAAATGATTAATAAAAAGACAAAATGACGAAGAGAATATCTAATTTATTTTCATTACTTTGAGAAGACTCTGCCTAATATATAGTTTCCTTCATATTATTCATTTCAAGGCTATTAAGGTTTGTTCCTGTTCTCCAAAAATTTCCAAACTAGAAAATTATTTTGATGCACATCTATAATTATGATAAAACCTGCTGGATACAATTTGAGTAAATACAGCAAACACCATAAGACACAACTTGTGTCAATGAATGTTTTGGTTTAGATACTTACAATGCATTTGTCAAAATTTCTCTTGACTGTTACAAGTACGTTTCCTAATGTGGTACTGAGAAAGGAGGCAGGATCCACATTCTCTGCTGTCCAAACGTGATGACTCATCTTCACCAACATATACAATGAGTTGAAGCTGTCAATCTTGTCCCCAAGTGAAATGAGGTTGTTTAGCTCTGGTTCAATACAGCGGAAAACCTTTATCATCATTGATCGAATGATACCTGCCTCCTCTTTTCTGCAATTATAAACATGGCTTTTAGTCAAACAATTAAACATTGAAAAATTACACACAGAAGTCAGTTTTTTTTTTAAAGCCTTTTTGACATTGAAAATCATTATTATTAGTGTAGTGGCCGAAGGCACACAAATAAAATGTGTAGTACTGCTATTATGCAATTCATTGATCTTTTGAAAACACATTTGAATGAGTGTACTTGGAACACAAATTCTAAAAAAACACTGAACAACTTTCTTCAACATAGTGCAAATCAAATCCAGGATATGTCATTTACCAGAACAAAGCTGAATTACCTTTCTAGCTTACACACATCATACCTTTTCATGACACAGAATGTTTAATGACAAACAGGAAGTTTCAGTTTCAATTCTAATCAGAATTGTAAACATTTGAATATGTATAACATACAATCATTTTACATTTTGTAGATTGACAGTCAAGGCTCAATTTGGTGTAAAATCACTTGGTGTAAAATCATTTTTCTGAGAGTTTTGTATTCAATTATATAATACAGGACATAGAGTGGTTAGTGGCGTGGTACAATCAATCCCTCCATCAATGTTAGCGAAACTAACGAGCTGGTCATTGACTTCGGGAACACCTCAGTTTGTATCAACGTGCAGAGGTGGAGATGGTCGACAGCATCGAGTTCCTGGAAGTGATGATCACCAATAATCTGTCCTGATCCATCCACATTGCACAACAGTCAAGAAAGCACAATAACATCTCTACTTCCTTAGGAGGTTAAGGAAATTTGGCATGCCCACAAAGACTCCGACCAATTTTTAATAGATGAAACCAGCCTTCCATCCTTTGACTCCATCTATACTTCCCGCTGCCTTGGGAAAGCAACCAACATAATCAAAGACTCCTCCCACCCCCGTTATACTCTTTTCCACCTCTTCTGTCGGACAGAAGACATAAAAGTTTGAATACACGTATGAACAGATTCAAGAACAGCTTATTCCCTATTATCAGACTTTTGAGCAGACCTCTCAAATGTTAATTCTGATCCCGGTCTCTGCATCTTCTCTGTGGCTCTAATACCATATCCCACACTCTGTTCTGCTGACGCACTTTGTATGGTATAAACTGCTTATTTCGCAGACAAAACAACATTTTTCACTGTAACTCAATATAGGGGCCAACAAAAAAAAAAATCAGTTAATTAAACAGACCTTAGCTGTAAAGCATGTTAAGACTAGAGTTGTTCAGTTGAGGGGATTTTGGTATGCTGAGTTGCTGTATTCAGCAAGTGATCGACTAATTCAAGACAGAACTTTAGAATCAAGTGGCAAATGGATTTGTATCATTTGCCTATTAGATAGATTCAGGGAATAGAACATGGAACTACTGTCTAATTCTTTGTTTGTTTGAAAGCTTTACTTAAGCTTAGGAGAATTATGACTTCCTTTGGTACCAGACAAACTTCAAAAGGATATCAAGGTATAAGTCAAGGACCAAATCACCAATACAGGCTGGATATTGCTTGGGTCCAGTAAAACTCTACGCATACAAGTTATAGTAAGCAAGATACTGAAATCCAATACTAAATATGGGTGTGTAAAGTGTGACCTTTTGTCATTTTCTATTCAAGTATAACAAACATATTTTTTTTGTTATTTTACATATCTGTTACACTTCATAAATTAAAGCAGAAGTCATGATTTAACAATGACTATTTTACCACTGTCTATGACATCACAAGAAAGTGTTTGGTGTAACTATTAACATAGATACAGTGACAAGGGTTTTTATTACTCCTGGACTCAAAATATTATCAGACTTTGAAACTCTGCCTCAGAGTGATGGAGGTGGAGTCATTGACTATTTTGAGAAGGCCAACAGATTATGATTAGGCAATGGAATTAAAGGTTATTCAGATAGATGAGAATGTGGAATTTGAAACATTAACAGATCAGCCATGATCATAATAATTGGTTGAGCAGGTTTGAGGGGCCACATGGCCTACTTCAGCTCCTAATGAATATATATTATATATATGAGGGGTGGAGAGAATGAGGATTTTACTTATGGGAAAAAATATTTGGAGCTGGGAATGGGAAACTGCTTTATATGAAAAAGACAAAAACACTTTAAATCCACATACTTGGATGGAATCAGTTGGAGATTAAGTTGAAACTGGTGTTCCTCAGGGATTGGTGTTGGGACCCTTGGCTTTTCTGATTTATATAAACAATTTGGACACTTGTGTTGACAGCAAAATCTCTAAATTTGCAGATATGCTCAGCTACGAAAAATAGTGAATTGTGAGGATGATGCTGAGAGACATCTACAGAGAGACATTGACAAGTTGGTCAAATAGGTGGACATCTGGCTTGGGATTTTAAGAGCGGCATAGGATACATAAGCAAAGAGGTGATGCTACACATCTACAAGTCATTGTTTAGACCACATTTGGAGTAGTGTTCAGTTCTAAACATCTTATTTAAGGAAAGATATTAAAGCCCTGGAGATTTATTAAAATGATACCAGGAATTAAGGATTTTAGATAAGGAAAGATTAGAGAAATTGGGTTTATTCTCCTTATCACAAAGAAGATTAAGAGGTGACCTTACTGAGGTGTTCAAAATCATTAACGTTTTTGACAGGGTAAAGGAAGATACTCTGTTTCCACTCGTCAGTATATCAGTAACTGGAGGTCACAACTTGAAGTTGCTCCACAAGAGAGCTTGGACTGAGATGAAGAGAAACTTCTTTCCTCAGTTATTAGGATTTGGAATGTGCTGCCTGGGATAGTGATGTAGGTGGGTTTAAGAAAAGGCTTCAAGAGAGACCTGGATATATATTTGAATGTTAGAGTGATGAATTTTTACGAAGATAGGGCTGAAGAGTGAGACTAACTGGGTAGTACAGACACAGTGGGTCAAATGACCTCCTTCTATACTGTAAAATTCTATGATTCAATGATTTTATGATTTAAGATAGCTGCTGGAGAGATTTTGTTAAGCTTTGTTAAGATGTTACGATTCCCTGGAAGGACAAAGTTTGCAATGCTAAAATAAAATTGTAGCTTATATAGATTTTTAATTATTGATTTGTCATTGTTCCACTACATTTTAATAATTATTTGCATTGTGATGGCACAAATTTGAAATACAATTTTCTTTTGATCCCAAATTGCATCAAGGGATGCTATACTGGATTTTTAATAATTGTGGTCAAGACTTAAAACTGTACACACAAAACCTGAATGTGTCAATTTATGTACCATTGAAAAAAAGTGCTACATCACAGAGTTAGTTACTCTACCATACAAGTACATCAATGGCGACTGAGCCTTCATTTAAGGTTCCTGTCAGAAATGACAGATATGGATGATGTAACTATTTATATGACAGCGACACAATGTGTTGCACA
The DNA here is from genome assembly GCF_004010195.1 of Chiloscyllium plagiosum. NCBI lineage: Eukaryota > Metazoa > Chordata > Chondrichthyes > Orectolobiformes > Hemiscylliidae > Chiloscyllium > Chiloscyllium plagiosum. The sequence goes on from NC_057710.1 coordinate 85,739,682, forward strand.
ACCAAGTGATTGATAACACGTAGAAACTATTCCGTTACATGGATGATTCACAAATTTAAAATCAACCATTAACACCCTCACTTACTTCATTATCAAAGCTATGGGAGATCATTTAAACTGTAAACATAAGAAAACAGAAATGGATGAAAAAAAGCATTACATGGTCAATTTATGATTAAATCAATAACGCATGTTCCATCTCCCTTTGTTTTGTGGGAAGTGTGCAGCATGCTCATTTCTCATGGCCATTCAGTAAGTTTAATACTGATAATGTGAAAACATATCTTAATTTTGTGGGCTCTGATCACATTTAAGTCATAGAGTCATAAAGATGTACAGCATGGAAACAGACACTTCGGTCCATGCCAACTAGATATCCCAACCCAATCTAGTCCCACCTGCCAGCACCTGGTCCATATCCCTCCAAACCCTTCCTATTCATATACCTATCCAAATGCCTTTTGTTGCAATTGTACTAGCCTCCACCACTTCCTCTGGCAGCTCATTCCATACACGTACCACCCTACTGTGTGAAAAAGTTGCCCCTTAGGTCTCTTTTATATCTTTCCCCCATCACCCTAAACCTATGCCCTCTAGTTCTGGACTCCCTGATGCCAGGGAAAAGAGATTGTCTATTTGTACTATCCTATCCTAAAATCCATAATTTTATAAACCTCTAAGGTCACCTCTCAGCCTCTGACACTCCAGGGAAAACAGCCCCAGCCTGTTCAGCCTCGCCCTATAGCTCAAATCGTCCAACCCTGGCAACATCCTTGTAAATCTCTTCTGAACCCTTTCAAGTTTCACGACATCTTTCCGATAGGAAGGAGACCAGAATTCCAAGCAATATTCCAACAGTGGCCTAACCAATGTCCTGAACAGCCACAACATGACCTCCCAACTCCTATACTCAATACTCTGACCAATAAAGGAAAGCATACCTACCTCCAATTTTGGTGTCATCTGCAAACTTACTAACTGTACTTCTTATGGCCATTTAGTAATCCAAATCATTCATGTAAATGACAAAAAGTAGCGGACCCAGCACCGATCCTTGTGGCACTCCACTGGTCACAGGCCTCCAGTCTGAAAAACAACCCACCACCACCACCCTCTCTGACTTCTACGTTTAAGCCTAGTTCTCCCTTTATTCCGTGAGATCTAACCTTGCTAACCAGTCTCCCATGGGGAACGTTGTCAAATGCCTTACTAAAGTCTATATACATCACATCTACTGCTCTACCCTCATAAATCCTCTTTGTCACTTCTTCAAAAAACTCAATCAAGTTTGTGAGACATGATTTCCCACACACAAAGCCATGTTGACTATCCCTAATCAGTCCTTGCTTTTCCAAATACATGTACATCCTGTCCTAGAGACTGGCTGAAAATTTCCCTCAATTTACTAGTCACAGAAAGTTTTCAGTAATGTTGATGCTTAGCATCTCGACACTTACTCAGATGGTAATAAATGTCTGTCTCCCAAAAGAGTATGTTGTCGAGAGAGAAGTAGCCCATCCACATCAGTGGAGTCTGCCTAAATGGTAAAAAAAAATTAAATGTACCACAAGTCACTTTATTTAAGGTAACTTTAAAATATGACTTTCTTTTCATTTTAATAAACAATTAGAACAAAAGAATACAACACAAATTTTAGAGATCCATCTATGTTTGAAGTTTCTGGATTTAATTAAATATTCAGCCCACTGCAACTAAACTTAGTTTACATTGCTGCATGGTCAGTTTCAATTTTACAAGCAAATGAAGTTCAAAAAGGATGTTGGCCATTGCATTACTGAAATAAGGAAAAGTTGCAGTGATTCAGTGAACCAAATGCCTTAGAACATGAGATGCATAGACTTGTTTTGTCTGCAGGCCTCTGTACCCTGCCTTCAGTCAGAAATATGAACAAGGTGGGAATCATTCATTGTGATTTTCCAATAAATGGCAGAGAACGGGCTTGTTATCCTTAACAGACTTTTTATTTAAACTGAACCAGACAGGCCAGATAGGCCTCTAGGCCTGTCTAGAGTGCTGCACTCCAGACCAGTGGATTTCTCCTTACCACCCCCAAATTTTCTTCACAATGTTGTTGCTACCTGCCAAATGGAGAGATAGCGACTCATTTTGCTCACATACCTCCAGCAAGATTGGTTGGAAGCAGGATCAAATCAGGCCCCCAGCAGTGATCTCTCCTATTTCTTTCTTGGTCCTGCCTCTAAGCCCTGACAACCCAGGTCTAAAAGGTGCATTTTATCAAATTTTGGCACATTCTGAATGAAGAAGTGCTGCATGCTCCATCTTGTTCCACTCTTTAATGAACTAGATTTTCCACTGATTTGGTTTACAGAGAAAGACATTCAGGAAAACAAAAACTGCAGGTGCTGATTTTAAAACCTAGATTGTTAATAGAGGAAAGGAACATGTGATCGTCTTTTCCATCCAGGAGTATCTACTTTGGCAGAGCTTCATATATTCGAGCAAGGCCCTACAATACATGGGTAAGTCAGTTGTGTGCCACATAAATTCAAGTTCTTCTGCTTGGATCTGATAAATGAAGGTGTAAGGGAAAATATTCAAGATTTGTTGAACATAAAAAGTGAGAAAAATGTTACTGTCAAGGGCCTTGATCGTGAATGACACTAGTGGAGCCAGTGAGGATGAAAAACATGCTGCAAACATTGTGTAGAGTTCATACTGAGGAGAAAGGGGAGCTGATATTAAGACTGAAATGACCACATGGGAGCAATGATTACATGCAGTGCTAAGTATTTTATTTCTATTATCCTAATAAGATTGAGCTGCAGTCACAAATAATTTGACTAACTAACTAGCTGATCAATTCATGCAAATAATCTAAAAATAGAAGGAATTTGTATTTAATCATATGGTTTAAGTGGTTTGGGCACAAATGTTAAGACACTACATTCTGAAACTGATTTGAGTATAAGGTTGCTAATACTTTTTATTCCTCTTTTTCCAACTTTTTTTATAACTGGTAGCATATAATCAGTTTTCATGTCTTTGCTAAACTTCCATTAAAGCTCCACTATTCACAAGAATACATGGCACTATTTTTATTGATGAGCAATGCATCTTAATGGTTTCAGATAATTTGCTAATGCAAAGGAAATGCAACAAATTCATAAATGGCTAAATCACCAAATTCTCTTTTAAACTTAAATGAAACATATCAAGATCTTCATAAATTCCTTGTTGCGTTAATGATTTTTGATGTCCCTTCTAGAAATTTTAAATGTAAGGAAAAAGCAAACTGTTTCCAGTATACTTATCTATCATAATCATAATAGGGGTTGCAATTTTCAAAACAGCTAGTCTTGAAACAGATTAAACAATATCATTTTTTAATCAATTTTTCAAAATACAATCAACAGTTTAAATTATTGTCTCCCATAGCCTGATTTAAAAAAATGACTATTTTTCTCCTTTGGAAATAAAGATAGTATATTTTTTCATTCTTTTCATAATTATACTTGTAAAATATTAAAAGGTCATACCACAACAGATCCTGGTAATGCTGGGCTCTGTTGTAACTTGAAGAATTTGCTAATGAAGTCTTGTTCAGCCAAACACAGGGGCTCTAACTCACTTAGGACCTGCTCAAAAATCTGCATAAATAGAACAATGTTTAATACAGGTAATCAGATTATCAAGTTTTATTTATATACATACAACATATGAAAAGGAGGCAGCCATTTGGCCCTTTGACCCTGCTCTGCCATTTATTAAAATCATGGCTGATCTGCTTGCATCATCAAATCCATACACCTGCCAATCCTTGATAACCTTTCATCCTATTACTCAAAAAGAACCTATCCTTCTCTGCATTATAAATATTCAAAAACTTTGTTTCTATTGCCTTTTCAAGAAAGATCTGAAAACTCAACTGAGAAAAAAAATTAACCACATCTCTGTTTTACTTTAGTGATCCATTATCAAGTCACCTCTTCTAAACTTTAGTAGAATTAAGCCTAATCTATCCCATCTTTCCTCATAAGACAATGCACCCATTCCAAGTATTAGTCTGGTAAGCCAGTTCTAAACTGCTTTCATTGAATTGATATACGTTCTTTATTAACCAGACCAATGCTGTGCACAATAGTAGAGATGTAGTCTCACCAATGTCCTGTATAACTGAAGCATAACCTCTCTATTTTTGTTTTCAAATATCCCAACAATAAGGATAACATTCTACAAGCTTTCCTAGCGTATGTACTATAGAACTCTATTGTAGACACAAAGACACGTACATAGAGGGTGCTCATGACTTTTGTGTTTACTAATCAATATGTATTAAGTCAGAACCTTCAGGAAATTTATCACTCCTGCAGTCCAATTCCCAAGTAGAAAATTGTTTCATCATTCAATTGTTTCATATATCTTAAAAAAGGTTAAAAATACTGGCTTTGCAAATTACACACAGAGTTCAGGAATGTACAACTAACTGATAAGACCAGCATATGTTTTCAAACTTAAATCTCAAGAAATTCTTGAACTTGCAGACCTTTTGTTTCAGTTACACCACAGTCTTATTCGTGACTTCCAGATTTTTGATCCAGCTCCGCTGAAAGAACGATGATATAGTTTCAAGTCAAGATGGTTTATGGCCTGGAGGGAAAGATGCATATTGTGGCGTTCCCATGCATCTGTTGCCCTTATCCTTCTAGGTGGCAGAGGTCACAGGTTGAAGGAGGCTTGGTTAGTTGCCACAGATCTTTGAGGTTGTACGCAACACAGTCATTATGCGGCAGTGGTCAAGGGAGTAGATTTTAAAAGGTTAAAATATCCTCCAATGTTTCAAATTGTTAACTTTGCAATATGTTAACTGTGTTTCTCTCATCACAGATATTGCCTGTCCTGATGAGCCTTGCCACCATTTTGTCTAATTTCAGACTTCCACTAGAGCACTATGAATTTGTGAACTAAAGGAAAGAAATTTGTATTTGAAAAAAAAACAAGAATTAGACACAATAGATCCTTTCGTTCCCAAATTCATAGAAATATTGTGCTCTTTATACAGCATATGAACTGAAAATCATAGTATGATCCTTATTAACATAGGAAAAGACAATAAAACTGAAAGTAAATCTGAAACAAGGACCATGTTAGAAGGCTTAAAAAAAAGGGAAAGCTTCAACGTAACAGGCCCCAACACAAACTAAATAAATCTCAACTACATTTTTGTAATACAGCTATTTTCATCTTCCAATAATTAAAACATATGAATGGTTCCTTTGGTGCAAGTATTTCACAAGTAAAAGAAGTTACACAAAAGAAGGTATTTACCTTATCAAACTTTGTTCGATCAGCCACATCAAGGTCTGATGCAGACATATTTCCCATGTCCAGCAGTGATGATGACTGAGAGCGACGATTCCCTGATCCTTGAACAGACAGTTTGTTTAGGCTGGAGGTGGATCCAGTAAGTTTCCCAGAACTTCCATGGAGACCTGCAGTGCCATTTATTTCAAATTATTGAAATCAATTTCCAAATACATTACTGGGATTCAAATATCCTAAATATCACAGGTATGGTTAGGAATAAGATCTTTAATAAAAATCAAAATATTTTAATGAGTCTTCGAGAATTATTTTATTTCATAGCTGGTGGTGTAATACTGTTCAACTTTTAAAAACTCCCCCTTGCAGTTAATCCTTTGCTTATACAATAATTGCAGAATTCAATTTTTTGGGCAAAGCATACTTTGAACTATGAGTAAACCGGACATGTTTATCAAGAATGATTTCCAGGAACCCTTAGGCTTCCACCATTTTAGTCTCAGTGTCCAGCATCCCTTCATCAAGATAAGGAGAACTCAGTTCCTTGAAATTGTCCTTGTCAGCTTGTTTGAATAAAATGAAGTAATTGAGAGACATCACTTTGAAAAATATTACATGGAAACAATTTGACAAGTATCTGCTATGAATTCAAAGTTTTGCGGCCTCACTTCATCAACCCTAAAAGTCAGTTTGAACCATGTGAACTGGATTTCTATTGCATACAATAAAGGGTTGCTGAAATTCATTTTAATGTTGCTAAGTTGGTATAAGCAAAGAAAGAAAATGAATAAATGGCATAATTGTTCTAGACGGGGTTCCAGATGATGTAAATAACATAAGCACATTTACTCTGTCATAAATCTGCATAAAGTTCTGTTCAATAGAGTAGCATAACAAACAAAGATATCCAGGAAGTTTAGACCACAACTAAAGAAGATTTTGAAGCACCCATAGATTTACATGTATTATTCTTTGTGTAAATAAGTGATTCTCTTAGGTATTAGATCAATTTTTACATCATCTACTTTGCTTCTAATAAAATTCAAAGTTGACCTTCAAATAAGACAAACAAACATCACCAGCATGACATTCTTTTCATGTTTAACACCACAGTTTGAAGACATAGATATGTGTATCTTATCTGAGCTACTGCCCTAATCCAGGAAAGCCCCTCAATATTTTTTGAAAAGAACAGGAATAAAGGCAAAACTATATATATATATATATATATATATATAAAAATATAAATATGAACCACAAAATGAAAAAAAAAGGAAAATCGAAAGTTTGGTAGGAAGCAGCTTTGCATTTGGAAGCTGAGCCATAATCAAGAAAAGGACATGTTACCAAAGATAAAGGAGCTATCATAATTTGACAACCGAACCAACATGAATGGGGTAGCTATCTCTTTCCACCGACAGTAATGATTCTGTATGCTTGGATATTCTCAATGCAAGTGAATGTTCTTTAGCCAGGTTTGTGACTGACACAAAAATGGGTGGAAAGTGAGTAACATTGCTGGCACAAGGAGTCCACTGAGAGGTACAAACACAATATGTGAGGAGGCAAAAATGTGGCAGATAGAACATAACGTGGGAAAATTTGAAGTTATGTACTTTGGCAGAAAGAATAGAGGAAAATAAGTATTATTCAAGTGGGGAGAGACTGCAGAAAATTGCAGCCAAGAAGGATTAAAGCATTCTTGAAACATAAGATTTTTAGGGTGCTTGACAGAGGAATATTCTGAAAAATTACTTCCCCTGGTAGGAGAGTTGAAGATCAAAGGCTACAACTTCAAAGTAAGTGGTCACCAATTTAAGTGAGAGAGGAGGATGTTTTCTTCTCGGGGGTTAGTGAATCTGTGGAATTCCTTACTACAGAGGGCTGTCGAGGCTAGGTTGGCAAACATATTAAAAGCTGAAATAGACAGAATTTTAAATCATTAAGGGAATCAAGGGCTATGGGGATATGAAGAAAAGTGGACTCAAGGATTACAGATCAGCCCTGGGTGGCATGGTGACTCAGTAGTTAGCACTGCTACCTCACAGCACCAAGGTCCCAGGTTCAATTCCAGCCTTGGCAATGTCTGTATGGAGTTTGCACATTCTCCCCGTGTCTACGTGGGTTTCCTCTGTGCGCTCCGGTTTCCTCCCACAGTCCAAAGATGTGCAGGTCAGGTGAATTGGCCATGCTTAATTGCCCATAGTGTTATGCGCATTAGTCAGCGGGAAATGGGTCCGGGTGGGTTATTCTTCGGAGAGTCAGTGTGGACTAGTTGGGCCGAAGGGTCTGTTTCCATACTGTAGGGATTCTAATCTAATTTAAATAATTGAATGGTGAAGCAGCCTTGATGAGCCGAAAGAACTATTACTGTTTCTACATCTGATGGTCTTAATCCAATTCTTTATGAGTAATTTTGGCAAAACATCATAAGATTCCCAGGAATCTAAGTCATTTCTATTGAGTTTAAAAGTTGTCTGCAGCAATTTTTAGAAATAGTTATTTGAGTGGCATCAAGCATCTTTTACAGAATTGTGGTTTAGCATCAAAAATGCAAACAATTTGTAAATTGATTAGTTGCAAATCTCTGCAGGATTGAAACAGATTAAATATATTGAGCTAAGTTTCATTTTTTATTCATTCATAGGATGTGAGCAACACTGGCCTGTATTTTTTTGTCCACTCGTGTTGTCCAGAGGACTAAGAGCTAGCCACATTGCTAGGAGACTGGAGGCCAGACGAGGTATAAGAAAAGCACATCTCCTTTCCTAAAGGAGGCAGGTGAAGCAGACAGGCTTTTGCAACAGTTTCAAAGTTAAAGCATGGCTTAAAGTGTTTTGGATGAATTGCATGGCACACAATTATGTGCTTTTCAGTCCATTATCAATGCAAGTGCACAAATTCCTCAGCAAATCACATGGTGAGTGAGTCTTAAGTTCTCACCACAAGTGGGATCTTCCAGAGTTGAAAGTGCTGGGGTCATATTCAAAAGGTCAGTTGGACACAACTTCAGACACGGAAAGCTAGGAATTTCATTATAGCCTGTAAAGCCCAGAAATGCCTGCCAAGGCTGCAGTGACTTCCTGGTTTACTGATGCTGTCCTTTAAATGCAGCTAACAGGGTCATGGACAAGATTAGATTAGATTTAGACAAAACAGACATCATATTCCTGAGTGACCATATAAGGAGGTCATCTCATCAGACCTTCCAGTCTGGGCAGAAATCACAGTGAGAGTCTCCTGCACCCCACAACCATTACTGGCACCATTTACTCTCTACCTCACACGAAGAAACCTTCACCAAGTCTAACTCAGACAATGCACATGTATGGCAGAGTTATAGCCTGCAAGTCTCAGCATCATGAAAGCATTAGAAATTACATTTGCAAGAAGGTTTAGTAGTTTGAGAGGGTGAGGTGACTGTGAGATAACATGTTAAATTACTGTCATTGCAGACTGCAACCAAGGGAACGGATCCATAATTCAAAGCCCATTGCCAGATAGGATGTTCAGGAATGGCAAAGACAAGATGAAGACTCACTGCATCGTGAAGCAGTTAAATGATAAATAGGGATAAAAGCAGATATGGAGCACACAGAGGATGTGGGACAACTGGTTTCAACTACATGAGTTTCTCAGGGTGGCTTCCTAGGCCCAACTCTCTCCAGCTGTTACATCAATGACCTCCTCTCCATCATTAAGGTTAAAAGGGTGGATATTCAACAACAACTGCACAACATTCACAACCTGTCAGATAATGAAACTGTCCATGTCCAAATGCAGAAAGGCCTGGACAATATCCAGACTCAGCTCACAAGTGGCAAGTACTATTTGTACAATGCAAGTGCGAGTCAATGATATTTCCGACAAGAGAGAGTCTAACAGCTAATAGTACCATTATTGTTGAAACTCTCCCATCAAGGTCTGGGGGTTACTATTGGCCAGAATCTGAACTTGGCTATGGCTACAAAAGCAGGCCGGATGCTACTTTACTTTTGAACTGTACCATAAACAATATTACTTTATTTGAAAGTTAAAATATTTAAACTTCTTCTCATTAATGTGATATATTTAGTCTTGGAAAATACACTTCTTGAATATTAGCGATGATATTCAATACACGCTACTTGAATATCATCGCTAATTTACTAAACTAATATATAGTACAGAATAAGCAAATAAAAAGCATCCTTGCCTCTGCAAAGTGCCTAACATTAAGAGGGATAATAAAACGTCGTGGGACAAGAACTGTAACAATTGCACTCCCTTTCAGAAAGTTCTCTTGCGTACAGACCTAGAGCTCTGGCTCAAAGTTTTGGGTTGGCATTAGGTGTGATGTGCACATCCATTGAATGTGGACGGTCCTCCATATTAATGGATTTTGCAAGCCCACAAAATACCTACTGCCTATAGGGCTATCGGCTAGTACAAAGGTGGTTATGGTCTGTCAAAGCACGTTCGTGACGATTAACGGTCCAAGGGTCGTGGGAAGATTCGTAGCTCGGGTGCCCGTTGTTGTGGCTCCGTATGCCAAGCCGGGTACGTGGACACACACACACACACACACACACACACACACACACACACACACACACTCCCTGTTCAGCACTCATCAGGGACACACTGGTCCATTTCTCCTCCATTCCCAACACTTCCTCACGGCATCTTCCCATGCAATCACAAGAAAATGTAACACCTGTCTGTTTACCTCCTCACCATCCAAGACCCCAGACAGACCTTCCCAGGTGAAAAAGCGATTTACCTGTACTTCACCCAACCTAGTCAACTGTATCCGCTGTTCAGTGTGGCTTCCTCTACACTGGCGAGACAACTTACAAACTGGCTGATTGCTTTGCAGAACACCTACATTCTGCCTGTAAAAGTGACTCCAAGCTTTAGAGTTCACACCATCGATTTCCCACGCCAACATTTCTGTCACAGGCCTGATACAAGTGTTCGGGCAAGCTTCAGCATAAATGCAAAGAACAGCATCTCATTTACCTCCAGGACTTCAACTTCAGTATCTTTAGAGACTGAATCCATCCTTTTTTATTTAACCCCACTCTCACACCCAGTCCTGTTATGACATGGGTTGTTTTTAGCATAGCCAACTTAATTTCACCCTCTGTCAGGTCTGTTATCTTACTTTTTTTTTCAGCATAAACTACCCATACTCTGCTACACTCAGCTGTCAGAATTACTTCACCTGATGAAGGAGCAGCACTCGGAAAACTTGTGATTTCAAATAAACCTTTTCAACTATAACTTGGTGTCATGTGACTTCTGACCTTGATCACTTTTTCAGCTTCTTGTTCTCCCTTGTTTAGCTACTCCTTTCAACTCTCTCTCTCTCTCTCTGTGTGGGCTCCATCACCACCTATCCACTCAACTCTGCCTTTCTATATCCTCCCTCAACCTTGTCTTCAGCAAAACTACCAGCTTTTCCTCTGATAAAGACACCAGACTCTAAACATTAACTCTGCTTTCTTCCCATAGATGCTGCTAGGCCTGCTGAGTTTTGCTAGCAATTTCAGGTTTTTGTGACATTAACAGTATTGGCCATTCTAAAATGCTGAATAAAAGCAGTATCTAGGTGATACCATTGTAAGTGAATGAGAAGTTGAACCTTTGGGCAAAATCAAAATATGGAGTATATTGGAGTACAGTATATAATACACGCAACATATTAGTACAAAGATATTCAAAGTACTGTCAATGCTGGATAGATACTGTACAAATTCCCTGTTCACTTCATGACAGATAAATCTCAAGAGCTACCAACAATCAAATCAATTCCAGAAGGAAGAGGTGAGGCTGAATTTACCACTTACAGTTAAATGCTAATGTTTTCATCAATGCAAATAAAGGAAGTTGCAACATTAAATGTTTTTTTTTTAAAATAGGGAACTTTTGCAGTTGAAAAGAACCATCAATTTCCCAATGGTGCTTGAAATTATACAATTAAACATTCAGCAGAGCAAGCGATTATCCAACATGCTAATAGATAACTGAAAATACAACGTTGTTGTTAAAGACTTTATCAAAGGGTATTAGCAGTTTGACAAAGGAGACAATACTTACTCTCTAGGTCTTGTTTGACAGCACTCTCTTTTCGAGGAAGTGTGGCTGTGAGAGATTAGGTTGCAGGCATTGAAACACAAATATATGTTAGATTTTAGGCCTGTAGCATAAACCATGTAGATGAACGATATTTGTTAGATACTATGCAGACAGGTTAGTACATGCAAGCAAGACACTACAATATTGATGTTATGTTAAATAGCTTGAAATGTTACTATGCAACTATGTTTCTTTCGTGGTTCACTTTAGCAGACATTATCCCGACAAACTCAGGAATGACATATTATTTATGCTACAATTAAAGCTATCAGAATTTATCTGAAATTCAAAGCAGAAAGGCAAAGAAAGAGATTTAATTTGAAGTTTTTTGAAATGATGTGTTTTAATGGAATATAATCAAGTTTGGAAAAATAGTCTCAAGGGCTTTCCATGGCCAAAATAATATTCCAAAAATAATATTCTGTATCCTCTGTTTGAACAGAATTTTAAAAAGTGAATAAATTCCTCTCTTGGCTTTCCATTTCATCATCCCTACTATAGCTTGGATTCCATTTCATATTTCTAGAACGCATTAGCTAAACAAAAAGTTTTCCTTTTTGAAAGTCTCAGCTCCTGCATAATCTGTCAGTCTCTGAAAGAACATTTTCTTTCTCCAATCCTGAAAATCCTCAATATCCTCAAGCGAATCCCTCTATTTCCATTCAAAGTTCCAAGAGATAGCTCCTACTTCAACCCACATTGTTCAATAATCAGCTTGATTACTCTCCCTAGGAATTCCTCCAATAATTCTACTTCATTCCTGCAGTGCAGATGAAAATAACATGGTAATCCAGATGCAGCTTCAGACAAAATCAGGTAGAATATTGACAGAGTCATAGACGTACAGCATGAAAACAGACCCTCCGTGTCGACGAAATATCCAAAATAAATCTTGTCCCATTTGCCAGCATTGGCCGATACTTTTCTAAACCCTTCCTATTTATATACTCATTCAGATGCCTTTTAAAATGTTTTAATTGTAGTTGACGTCAAATAAAAGCAAAATACTGTGGATGCTGGAAATTGAAAAAAAAAACCCAGAAAATGCTAGAGCAACTCAACAGTCTGGCAGCATCTGTGTCACACCAGACAATATTATTCTGGTGTACAATATGACTTTTCTTTGGAAAAAAGTCACATCGCACTCAAAAACGTAATTCCATTTCTCTTTCCACTGATGTGCCTAACCCTAACCTAAGGACCTGGACAGCAGGATTAATTTCAGATTGATTAGTTTGGACAGAATGAAAAAACTAGTCTCTTTCAAATGCTGTAAAAATCTATGCATAGTTCAAGACTTTTCTTTCCATTCAATAACCCTCCTTCCATTTACCTAATCTATCCATATTGCTTTGAATTTTACATACTGGTTAGAATATACATAACTGCACTTAAGTTAAGATCAGTTTGCTTTCCACATCACTCAAAATTATAATACAGTAGTGCCCCATATCCTCAAGGGATACATTCCAGGACCTACTGCAGAAGCCTGAAACCGCGGATAGGAACAAACCCATTCAATTAAATGGGAAACGTACCTTCCCGGAAGCCTCCTCATCCCTGGTTCTGGAATGTTCCCTATAATATGTTCCGGCCACGGTAAACCGCATGTAACTGAAACCGCAGAAAAGGATTCCGTGGATATGGGGGTGTCTCTCTAAAAGTCACTTCAATCCTGATCCATGTAGCACTTCACAACCATCAGCTTTGTCTGTGATGTCTTCTCATTGATAACCTGTTCCATTTTGATACCTATCCATGCATAAATAGTCCTTGTTGGCTTTCCAGCTGCCAATTCCCAATTTCTCTTTTACAGCAAGGTATAAACCTTCGGAGAAACAGTGTTACTCCACCTCTCTTTACTGAAACACACAGTACTCCTCACTCATCTTTCTTTAGCCAAGTTTTGATAAATCCTAACTTTTTTTTCTATTTATACTCAGTTTTTATTCACATCTCATATTTCTTGCATCCATGGGTGTACGTCATGGATCATTTTCATCTTCCCTTCTATAATTATGTGAATCCTTCCTCCTTGAGAGTTCAAACATCTAGGATAGTTCACATCTTGAAAATTACATGACCATCTTATTTTAGCATTTCCAACTGCCATCTCAATTCAAGTGCGTGTTGGGATTTAAATTTTTACAATAATGTTTTAAGGACCAATATTGCCGTAGCCAAATATACTCCCCCGACTTTCACATTCCTTGAAAATGTTTTGTTCGGCCAAATATCACTGCACTCAACTACAGTTTTAGAGTCATAGGGCTGTATAGCATAGAAACTGACCCTTTGGTCCAACTCGTCCATGCTGACCAGATATATTAAATATATCTAGTCCCATGTGCCAGCATTTGGCTCATATCCCTGTAAACCATTCCTTTTCATATACTCATCTAGATAGCTTTTAAATATTGTAATTGTACCAGCCTGCAACACTTTCTCTGGCAGCTCATTCCATACAGGCACTTCCCTCTGCATGAAAAAGTTGCCCCTTAGGTCCTTTTCAAATCTTTCTCCTCTCACTTTAAACCTATGCCCTCCTGTTTTGGACTTCTACACCCTGGGGAAAAGACCTTGCCTATTTATCCTATCCATGCCCATGATTTTATCAAATCTCTATATGGTTACTCCTCAGCCTCTGACACTCTATGGAAAATAGCCCTAGTCTGTTCAGCCTCTCTCTATAGCTCAAACGCTTTAATCCTGGCAATATCCTTGTAAATATTTTCTGAACGCCATTTTTAAAAAAACATTTTCCCAAATGGATTTGAAACATACAAATTATTACGTCTAATTGACAGCCAATCAACTAGGAGTCCTTCCACTGAAACTCCAAATAACCTAAATAACCTTGAACCTCAATTATAAATACATTTTTATCAATTTCACTCAAATAGAACTAGAAAACCAGTCAGTTTCAAACTACTCAAATTAGTGCACTATGTCTTGTTCTGCCAAAAACCTGCTCTATTGTTCAGAAAAATCTAAGTAGCATTTGATGTCAAAAGTTGCTATCAAACTTAATATAGCCAAATTAGAGATTACCGATTTCAGCTAAATGAAGCAGAAATTTGAAAAATTTGATGCAGAAGTTGACACAAAATTATTTAAATCATGATCAAGGATAGTGCTCATGCCATTGAATTCAGTTAAAGAATAAAAATATAATTCTGATAATGAAACAACAGTAATCATTTAGCAGTGGCAAAGTTATAATATAATTACATGTAGATTAATTGTGCAATTGCTTCAAACTGAATTAAGTTATTTCCTAAACAGAGTTTCAAAAACTGGAAATGATTAAAAAGAAAATTCAAATTCAAAGTTGTATTAACTCAAACGTCATGAAATTGTAATACATCACATTTTCAAGTTGCACATTTATTCAATTGATGTTGCATAGAAAATATGCCAACACAGCAATTAAATAATATTAGGAAATAAGCAAATTATGGCTTGCTTTAACATCAAGTTATACAAAGTTAAAAATCACAACACCAGGTTATAGTCCAACAGGTTTAATTGGAAGCACTAGCTTTCGGAGCGCTGCTCCTTCATCAGGTGGTTGTGATGAAAGTTCTGAAAGTTAATGAGACAACCACCTGATGAAGGAGCAGCGCTCTGAAAGCTAGTGCTTCCAAATAAACCAGGTGTTGTATGATTTTTAACTTTGTCCATCCCAGTCCAACACTGGCTCCTCCACATCAAGTTAGAGAAAACCCTTCAAATTTCAGTCTGATAATGCATTTTATCACGATAATTCTATTGAATGCAAATAATCTTCTAAAAAGTCAAAAATTAAGATTAGGATCACACTCCATTTGACAAATTTAACATCAAAACTCATTATTTGACGGTACAGATGAATTTGAAAAATTATTACTGCTATATTCATGTTGGATCAAGATGTCATCTTTCAGCTAATCCAACATGAATCTGAAATGCTAACCAAAAACAGAAGCAAATTACCCCTCATGAGGAAGTAATGAAATCACACTATGTAACTTGTAGAGGAAAATGCCAATTTTACCAGGATACCAGTGTCTGCAAATATCTTTGCGTTAATAATGATCAGAAGTGAGGTAAGGCTTAGAAAGGATCTAAGTAAGTAGGATGGACCCCAGCTAATGTATGTTTAGACTTACCAAACTTTTTTCCTTCCTTTGATGTGCCAGTCATCTTGATCTTTGCAACCTCAAAGAATTCCTTGATTTCTCTTTCATATAACCTGGATATATAATCTACATAGTTCTGCACAGAAAAAAGGCAAGGTATTCATATTTTTAATATAATCAATTATACTGCGCATTGTGTATTACACACATATATACATAGTTGTTTCAATCCATTAAAGATCATGTGACTAGTGAGTTCATAATGGTAAACAGTTGCGAGACTTTAAGAGTCAAAAATCAATCTGTAAAATCCAGTTTCAGCTTGGTTGTTCAAGAGTATATGCTATCTTTCTGCACAAATAAACTCCACTATGTCAAGAGAAATAAAGAGAAAGTTGTCAAGTTTTAAAACTCCAAGTCAAAGAAATGCAATTAATTGACTGAGGACATGCAGATCTGCAATAATGAACACTGCCCATCACACCAGTTCCAAAAACAGGAGTCACACTGGACTCGAAACATGAACTCTGTTTCTCTCTCCAGAGATACTTCCAAACCTACTGAGTTTCTCCAGCACTTTCCATTCATATTGCTATTCACTGCTGCTGACTTGCTAGGGTACAAAATTGTGGATTACCTGAAGCTGATGTGGGAATAATTCCATTTGCCAATCTCAATCAAGGTTAATCACAAATGTTCATCAAGCTAGTAAGCTAGTCAATCATCAATCAGTGCCCTGGAGATTTGCAGACCTATCTCTTTCAATAAGTAGATTTTGAGATCTAACACAGATGGTTGGTTCATCACAAATTACATTGAATATATTACCTTACAGATATTGCAACCCCAAAAAGACTGCACTTACCTCCCTTACTGCCCCTTTCTCTCCCACCACTGCTCCTGCTTAAAGCATAGTCAAGATGTTCCATATATATATGACAACCACCTGGCATGTTAGACCAATAAGATTGACTGGATCACAAAGTAGTTGAAAACAAACTAAAACTCTGTGCCATCATCCCCATCCTTGCTGACCTACACTGGTTCCTGGTTTCCTAACCACAACTTCAAAATTTTTATTTTTGTTTTCAAATTTGTCCATGGCCTCACCTCTTCCTTTCTGTAATCTCCTCCTGCCCTATAACCCTCAGAACTGTGTGTTCCCACATCGAACTTTACAGCGCAATACAAGCCCTTCACAGCCTCGATGTTGTGCCGACCTGTGAAACCAATCTGAAGCCCATCTGATCTACATTATTCTTTTGTCATTTAAATCAACATGCTCATAGACTGCCTTCTCTGGGGTTCTTGTGGCCCAGCAATAATGCTCCACCTCTGAATCAGGAGGCCGGTTCAAGTCCCACCTCTCCAGACTTGTGAAATAACATCTCTCAACACGTTCAATAGAAATATCTACAAAGATTCCCCCCCACCCCCAAGTCCTCTAAATTAAATGTACAATGTAAACACAATCATATAATTCTCAGTTAATTACAGCCCAATTATTCACTACTACCCAATAATATAAATTCCAATCAAAGTTGTTACCAGCTTTAGGACAAAAGGCATAATAGAATTGGGATCTGTACCAGGCTGTATCTTTTACTAATTGCCTGATCAAGACTGCTGCTGCAGTACAATGGCATTTATTACCAAGATCACACTCAGCCATCACCCTCTACTCCTCGGTACATTTCTCGGAGTAGCTCACTTTGCTCAAACCTTCTCAATTTTCATTCAAAAATAATAATCACTCTCTACCACTCTCAACCACATCTGGGAAGACTGGTAATGCCAGAACTCCAGATGTTACAGACATGGGTTCAAACGGTAATGATGAAACTAGAATTCAATAAAAGAATCTGGAATAAAAATGTAATATATTGGCAGCCATGTAAACATTGTCAATTGTTATTAAATAAAATCTAGTTCACCAACATCTTTTAGGCAAGGAAATTTGGCATCCTAACCTGGTTTTGCCTACATACAGATCTGCAGCAATGTGGCTGACTCTTCTTTGCCCTCCGGGTAATAAGGAGCAGATAATAACCAACACTCACACCTCATTAATGAAATAATTATTTGATGATTTCAACCTCCATCTCAACTTTAGTTTTTTCCCTCCTCAATTCACTTCCCACTCATTCTCTAAAATCTCTCTCCGTGCAAACTGTTTAACCCATGCCATCTCAGTACTCTTGCTGGATCATCTCTGATCACTTCCTTGTAATATCTACCACCCGCATCCTCCTCCTTTTCCCAACCTCCTTTGGGATCTGCATCTGAACAAGACTATCCCTTAATGCACTTACAACTGCACTTCAAAATTGCAATCATTAGCCTTTGTTTGCTGACAAAAACAAAGAAGCATTAAAGTGTGATCAACTGGCACACATTTTGCACCCCACTGGTAAGTTTGTCATTCAAAAATAACTGAAACAAAAATTATATTATTTTGACATTTACTCAGATAGCCAAGATATGAAGACCACTAAATGAGTATTTTTTTCCCCCAAAGTTAAAACAGAATTAAAATAGATGGTAAAGATCTATGATTCAGTGCAAGCCATTTATTTACCTTATTCAATCCTTCATATTTCTCATGATCAGTATTCTTTAACCATTCCATGAGCTTTGCATATCTAAGTAGATCTCGATGGAAAGGAAGATGTTTAGGGAGAGACAGCTCAACTGAGTGCTGAGCCAATGTGGAGCTTTGATCGTGGCCCTAAAAATATAAACAACATAAATAATCCACTGTTACATTAAAGACTGGCAAAAACCTAATCAATTTATAATTTTTGCATTGATCAGATATGAACTCGGTACCTTTCTATTGCGCTACATGCCAATCTTCTGAACTACTGGGAAAGTTATGAATAAATTAAACAAAACTAACAAAAACAAACAAACCAGTATACTGATAGCATTATCATTCTGAAAGCTGCACCTGGCTCGTCACATTTTAAAAGTCATGCTGTTTGTTTTCAAGTTAATCCTCACCATAAGAGTAACAGAGGGAAGTAATCTTCCCCCTACTCAAAATACTGAACTACCTGCTTCCTACAACTGGATTCCAGACCCCCTTGCTGATTGTAAACTTTGATTTATATTGATATTCATTTCTTCTGTCAGTACAATACTTGATAGTTTTAAAAACTTTATTTTGAATACAATTCAAGGTCCAACAATTATTAAGAATGAATGATTAATTCTGTAACAATCATAATGACAATTCTATGATTTTACTCTTGATATTGGATTTTGATTGATGAAGACAAAGAAGCCAACCCGAGTAAATTAAAAAAAGATTTATACTGACATACAATCTGAAATATACAAGTTACAATAACCATTAGTTACAGTGTGTTCTGAATAAACTAAAATCAAAAACAAATTAATTACTACTGAAAATGTTAATATACTATTGTTGTAGGGAAAAAACATGTTTTTCCTCTAACATTTATTTGATGATAAATGCATCATTAAGTAAATAATATCTTTTGCTAGTTGCAGTTTATAGTATTAAAATATTTTTAATCGCTTTATCATTATTGGCAATTCACATCACGTCTACTTGGTTTTGTGATAATATTATTCTCTCCTGGAAACACAATTCTAGAGTTTTTGAGTAAATAATTTCAAGCTGACATTGTCATATTCCTTCATTCTTGCATTGTAAACTTGCGGGTTTTGTTATTTGCTTGAAACATTCAAACCACTGCCATCTGCTTATCCAAGGTAAACATAAGAAATCCTTCCACATTAATCCAAAATGGAATAGAGTGTTTTCAGGATTTCTTCCTCAATCAACACCAAAAATAATCAATGATTTAATTCCTGACTGTAGATCTTGTAGTTTCCTACATAATAGCAGCAACTATAATTCAAAATAATTAATTTGTCGTAAAGTATTTTGGGGCATGACAAACAAATAAAAGGCACAACTTAAATGTATGTATACCGCAAAAACTACGGCCACTGAAAACCTTAAATAAAAACAGAAAATGAAGTAAAGTTAACAGATCTGGCAGCATCGTGGAAGAAGATTCTAATACCCAGGCCACAAGCGGTGATGGGGACTCAGGGTGGACTAGTGGCAGGAATGCCAGCGATAACACTGTGACCTTTTCTACAGGTTCACCAGCCTGATTTCTACCTGCAGATAGCACATCAAACTCAGTACACTAACTGTGGCTTTGGTGCTCCAGAGCTGCTGCCAAACTTGAATATTTCCAGTATTTTTGGTTTTGATTGAAGTGTCAGTTCATACTTCCCTTGATTTAATAATCTCAATTACCATGAACAGATAGAAAATTACAATGTTTGTGTCCTGCTAGCAATTTTCAGGTTGTTAAAACAGTGCGTGTAGCAGAAGTATTCTTTACTTTGTTTTGCATCTTGCATTCTAGTACATCGTCTGCACTATCTGTGCAGACATTTTGAAATTCATGCAGTTACTTAGAAAATAATTCTCTCCCCAATTTAAAATGTCAAAAGTTTTTAACTGTATCCTGAAGTTGCTGTCTATTTCCTTGAACACAACTCTGATTTCAACTAATGCTGATTTCTTTGACCTTGCATGAAGTAGTAAAGGCGCTCTTTCTTTTTGAAAAAAAACTCATGTTTCCATGGTCAATACCTGAAAACTGTTTCTCCTGTTACAGATAAACTCACATGCAAAAACATCCTGTTTGGGAATCCTTGTTTCAGGTTATCTAACCAAAATCAACATTGGAGCAACTAATTTACTAGTTACATCCTAGTTTCTGTTACAGCTGTTTTCTAAAACAGACCTAAAGTATAAGGAAAACTGCTGTATTCAGTAACTTGTGCAAGCCAGTCAAAGCAACAGCCACCTGTATGCAATGTTGGAATTTATCAAAAGATAAAATACTTCTTTATCCCCCCCAAAAAAGAAAAGTAATTTAGCAGGCAGGATAATGCAAATAAGACACTAGTCATCAGTTACATTCCATGCATATTTTTTGTAGTACAAATCTGAATTGCTAATGAAAATTTAATAGTTGTTAGTTGTTTCTTACTGTTTCACTGAATAAATTGAACAGAAAATTCCAGATAAATTCCAGTCAATTTGTTAACCAGCCTTATTGGACTAAAGTGTTCTACTTGACAGTAACAATAATAAATTACAATTAAAGGAGATCTGTACACCATTTCTTTGAAACTGTTAGATTGAGGCAAACCAGAAGAAACCATTTCGTTTACATCTCCTTTGATCAGTAAGACACAGGAGTGTGATGAATACAAAAAGAGCAACGGGTTTTTCACAGCAATTTTCATTAATGATATGCAAGTGAAATTCTGCACAAATATCTGCCTGTTTGGGAGAGAAATACCAATAAATAAGACAATAGTGCTGAGAGAATGAGGGAAATAATGCTAAATTATTTTAACATACAGTATCTAAACCAAGATATTGATCGCTATTTCTGTTTGATCGAGGGACTTGGGTAGAGCAAAGCAGAAAAATTGTTGAAATAGCCTTTTTGCCAAAATTGTGCACCCTGCACTCATCAGGATTTCTGCAAGAAAACGAATACAAAGGGGAAAAATTTGTTTTTAGTAAATCAACTTGTTAAGAGATGCAATGACACACCTCTGGAGCAGGTGCATTATGAAACCAGGCCTCCTGGCTCAGAGGTAGGAGCACTACCACTACACCACCATACTTGCATGGAAAGAAAGCACTGATCTGTTGGCAAGTAGACTTTGGTAGAGGTGTTGCCATTACACCTGCTTCAACATAATGAAAAAGGCATCAGCCATTTGCTGGTTGATTCCTCGGGGCAATAAAATGGCAGTTATCTATCCAACAATTGAAATTCCTTGCCTGAATAGGTTGTTGATTACTACAGCATGAAGTTAAAAAGGGACTCAAAGCTCTCTGTAAGAAAGAGATTTTTTTAAAGCTGCAGGTTAAGGAGCATGGTCAGTATGAGGGAGAATTCATCTTAAGTAAATTTGGGAATCTGATTTAACACCAATGCAAGACAGAGTGTATTTTCTGGGAATTTGGTTCAACTTTGGTACACAAGGAAAAAAAGAGGTGATTTAAGTAAGCTTTGCTGCAAAATAAAACATTTGGTTCGAATATCAAGGGAAGCTACCCTTACTTGATCTGGCCAACATGTGACTCCAGATCCACAACAATGTGGTTGTCTCTTAACTTCCCTCTGAGCAATTAGGGATGAGCAGTAAATGCTGGCCTAACCAGTGACAACCACTTGCAGTGAATGAATTAAAAAAAAATCAAGTGTCAACAATGGGTGGAAATAAATACAATAGCAATAAGTAGAGACACACCTAGGGACCTTAATAAGGCCAATACATTCTCTGGACCTGAAAAGTTGCATCCTGGAATACTCGAGGAAGTAGCTACACAGATAATAGATGCATTGGTAATAATTTTCCAAAAATCCTTAGATTCTGGAAAAGTCACATATGATTGGAAAACTACCAATACAATATCTTAATCAAAAAGGGTGACTACAAGCAGATAATTACAGGCCAGTTAGGTTAACATCAATCACGAGAAAAATATTTGTGTTTACTATAAAGGATGTAACAGCAGAGCATTTAGATATACTTATAATCAAGCAGGGAGCATGGCTTCATAAAAGGGACATCATGCTTTACAAGTATATTAGAATTATTGAGGTATCAAACAGATAAAGGAATGTAAAATATTTGGATGGAAAATAGTGATATATTTGAATTTCCAGAAGGTTTTCAGTAGGGTACTGTTCATAAAGATACTTAATAAAAGTCCATAAAAACAAGAGCAAACTTCCCTCTAATTTCTTTTCCTTCTGCATGCTCCTTCTCCATAGCACTGGTTTCAGGGAGTCATGCAGCAGCATGGCAGTGTGTGCAGAGCTATCCATTGGTTACGTGGCCATGCAGTTTAGAGGACATTTTTGTCAGGGTACTATTATCACGCAGAACGGGTTAATACAAGGCAAAGACAGGATGGAAGAGGTGGATTTTCAGGATGATAAACTATAGCTAAAAGGAGTGCCACAGGGATCAGTGCTGGGCCATAGCAATTTACTACATTAATTAATGAACTGGATGTTGGAAGTAAATATACCATCCACAAGTTTGTAGATAACCTAAAAATAGGTGGAAAAGCAAGTGGTAAAGATGGTACAAATAGTCTGCAGAGGCAAATGGACATATTATACAAGTAAGCAAAAACTTATCAGATGGAATACAGCATGGAGAATTCTGAGAAATGGCAGGAAGCACTGGCAGGAAATGGCAGGAAAAGCCGAACATTAGAATGCTGCAGCACAGAGGACCATGGTATCGTGCGTACAAATTCAGCACATAATAGGGAAGACAAATGGAACGTTGGCCTTTATTGTGAAAGGAATGGAATATCAAAGTACGGAAAAGTCTTGCTAAACTATACAATGCACTGGTCAGCTTGCACCTAGAATATGGTGAATGGTTTTAGTCCCCTTATCTAAGGAAAGAAACAGGCATTGTAAGCAGTCCAGAGAAGGTTCACTAGATTAGTCCCAGGCATGGAGGGAGTATTTTATGAGGAGAGGTTTAGTAGGTTGGATCTGTATGCATTGGAATTTGGAAGAATGAAACACCTTATTGAAACATGAGGTTCTTAGACAGTTTGACAGGGTACACGTTGAGAAGTTATTTGTCTACATTATAGTGTCCAGGACGAGAGAGCTTAACCTCAGAGGAAGGGATCACCCATTTAAGACAGAGGGGAACAGAAAGTTATTCTGCAAATAATGTATTCACAAGCTGTATACTGTCAAAGAATTGTTTGTAAAGATAGAAGTGTTTACATTGGCATGGGAGGTCAGTGAATAGAGGATACAGAAATAATATAATTGGCCAAAGATCTAATGGTGATTTGAGGAGAAATTTATTTACTCAGTGAGTTACTACAACCAACAGTGTGAAAAAGAAACTATTCAAAGAAGACTACATTGTAATTTTCAACTGGGACTGTTATATACATTTTTAAAAGAAAATGCTGCAATGCTATGGCTAAGAGCAGTCTTATTTTCGAATTTTATCACTGCTCAGTGTACAGACCTCCATTATAATAAAAAGTTGTTCAATTGACCATTATAAAGGAGCTAAGATTTTACAGTGAAACTTCATCAGGGTGTTTAAAAATATTTGAAACAGTCAAAAGCAATATTAACATGTTCCACTATGGTTTAATTTAATTTAGAAAAATTAAAACAAACAAAAGAACAAAATATCAGAATACAAACCTTACAAAGGAAAGTGGAAGTAAAACACGGATCCATGGCGACTTAGGAATATTACCACTAGTTGCTAGGCAAGCATCAGCCATTATGAAAGTTGAA
The DNA here is from genome assembly GCF_004010195.1 of Chiloscyllium plagiosum. Taxonomy (NCBI): domain Eukaryota; kingdom Metazoa; phylum Chordata; class Chondrichthyes; order Orectolobiformes; family Hemiscylliidae; genus Chiloscyllium; species Chiloscyllium plagiosum. The sequence continues at coordinate 85,763,596 of NC_057710.1, forward strand.
AAATGTGGTGCTGGAAAAACAGCAGGCCAGGCAGCATCCGAGGAGCAGGAGAATCGACGTTTCGGGCATAAGCCCTTCTTCAGGAATGAGGCTGGTGTG
>NC_057710.1:85764859-85832698 GCF_004010195.1 Chiloscyllium plagiosum
ACCTCCTTCCACCTATCGTATTCCCAGCGCCCCTCCCCCCTTATCTTTTATCTCAGCCCGCTTGGCACACCAGCCTCATTCTTGAAGAAGGGCTTATGCCCGAAACGTCGATTCTCCTGCTCCTCGGATGCTGCCTGGCCTGCTGTGTTTTTCCAGCACCACATTTTTCAACTCTGGTACTCCAGCATTCTGCAGTCCTCACTTTCTCCTCATCAGCCATTATGAAGCCTTACAAATAATAAACACTTAGTGTTGAGAACTAAGTGATATAACAAGTTTTACTTTGTTTAGTGAGAGGTTAATGGTCTGCAGTTCTAAACTGCAAATATTTACATTTTTGTTGAAGTGAAAACTACTGAAAGCGAAAGTTAAAAACACTGCATTTAGTACTCAAAAGAAAGATTTAAAAGCTTGACAAGCAGCAACAGCTGAAATCGTTCACCATGCTCAGTGTACTCACAGAAACTGAGTGGTAGGAAGCTCTGCGATAGTGCAAGGTGAGAGTCTGAGTAAACTAATTTAAAACAAGAAACATGAAATGAAAGTGCGATGGAGAAAATGAGAATCAATATAAAAATTTACCACCACTAACATACTGACAATGGTAATTTATGGGAGCTGATTGGAAAACAGATCTATCTTCCAACAATTATCAAGTTACAACAAAAGCAAGGTTAGGTTCTTCGAAGTTCTGAATTTCAGACAGTAACTTGCTAAAGACAGCCCTGTACAATTGATAAATTGCCATAAACCAAGAGACTATTTATAATGCAATTCAAACTTGTTGAATGTATGCATATGCTATATACGCATACTGAATTGTGTGTAACACTTCATTTTCTTAAAGCTTCTTTTCATATTTAGTTTCATATTGTCCATTGCTATCCAAATACCTGCGGTTTACCAGTAGGCAGCATCGCATGATAGAAAAGCGACGCTGAAACACTGACTTACCTGGAAGTAAACGCAGGAAACAGGCTTATTCTTTGTAGTCTTTTACTGCAATTTTCACTCCTCTTATACTCCAATATTATATTATCTGACCTAACAGTTAATTGTGATGAAGCAGATATAATTCTGCATTCACAGTTTGGGCAAAGTACATTTAAAAAGATAACATTGGTATGTAAAATTGCTTAGTTGTAATCTACACTCTGTCTTTCAAGAACAGATACTAAATCACTTATTATTAAGTGACTGATTTTTCCCAGTTGTCCTTACAATAAATCTTGTACTGATAAAATAGGACTTCTATCCAAGCAAAATAGAGTAGATAGGTTATGCTTGAAGAGGGGTGGTGAACCTTTTTACACTGGAAGGCCACATTGTATTTAACCAAGAACCAAGATCTTCTGGGGCTGCATGCTGAGAATTTAACGTATGCAACAAAATGTCATATTTTTGTCAAAATATTTACCAATTTTAATTAAATGAGATTATGAGAACTTTAAATAAAATAAAATTTCAGCAGACACATTGATTTGCTTGGCAAAATTGACAACAGAACTAATACTTAGTGAAAAACATAAACTCATTACATGGTTTGTTGTCTATGATTGCAAGATAGAAATCGGATATTTGGTTCCAACATAGTTGACCGCAGCTTTAATTGGTCATCCAGGTGAATATCCGTCATCTGACATCTCAAGCACATTGTAATTTGTGTCACATATGAACATGTTGATTCACAACAGCAGGTTGTGCAAAAACAAGACAGCATTCGACGAGCATGTTGACATAGACATGGGTATTCAACTGCATTTTTCCATATTTCAATGTGATCCTTCTTAGCTTCAAATAGAGATTTCAGAATATTATCTTCTGAGAGCTCAATCAATTCTATCCACAAGTCATCAGACGCTTTGCAGGCCTCAACCAGGTGTTAAAAAACTAGAGTTGAATAGTGTGGTGCTGGAAAAGCACAGCTAGTCAGGCAGCATCTGAGAAGCAGGAGAATCGATGTTTCGAGCATAAAGCCTTCATCGGGAATCTTTCCCGTGGTTGAAAAGCTAGTTTCAGTGTGAAATTATGTTTCTCAAAATCTGCAAATATTTCATTGTATTCTTCAGTCAGGGAGTCTGGAACAGCTGTGTATTCTTTGACGCTGCACTTCCCTAATGATTTGCCTGTATCCTGTTCATTAATTACCTTTGACAATTCAGGAAAGCGTTCAGCTGAAAGTTCTGATCGGGTAAGGAGAGTTTTGAAAAAGGTCAGATTTTTCCGAAAAGACTGGACTTTTAGCCACATATCATAAATAGATTTAGTGTTACATTGCAATAAATATTTAGATCATTTTGCTTTGACACTATACCATACAAAAATGCAACATTTCTGCAGAAATCCTCTTTCGACAAATCACATGGTTAATTCACTTCCTCAAAGTCTTACGGTTTGTTTTTGCAAAGATAAACATTTTACAAGTATCTGTCCTTGTGACAACCAGCTCACTTTAGAATGATATGGCAGATCCACACTGAAGCATGCTGCAAAATTGGCAATGCCATGATGCATTTGCTCGAATGTATTTTACAACATCTATAACTTTATTAATGTGTCACTTCAAATGGTAGATTTGGCATAGAGATTCTGTTGATGCAAAAGACAATGAAAGGAAATCAAAGTATCTGGAATTGACGTTTCTTCCTGTAGTAACACAACAATTCTTCACATTTTCCTCTCATAGAAGATGCAGTGTCTGTGCATACACTTGTTAAATTACATAAATTCAGTTTCGCTTCATAGCAATTTTCTATGAAGATAGCAAAGGTGTCAATTCCACATAGTAAGAGTATCCAAAGCTAAGAACTCCTCGTGGCAATGAAACTCCACAGTTATAACACAAGTAAAAAATAACACTTACGCTGAGTTAGTAATGTCAGTGGATTCAAGGCAATCGAACAATAAATGTCTTCACTTTGGCATATTGTATGACGTTGTTCTGTTACATTGAGGCTATCTCGTGTTGCCGATCAGTTATGGCCCTTCTTGAAAAAGGTAGTAGTTTGTACGTGTTATCTGAATCTGAGTATCTTATAACTTCAGCAATACATTCTTCTATGATTTCCACATCGCTAAATGGTTTACGTCTTCTTCCATGTATGCTACCATATAAGTTATTTCAGTAATATCAGTCCCTTGTCCTGATCTCGTTTTAAATATTGCTGCTGCTGTTGCTTTCGATCTTTCACTTTCTTGAGTGGAGACTTTCAGGGACCTCCTTCCAGTTTGTGGTCCTTATGAACTGCACAATGCTAATATGCCCTTGTATTTCTTCGCTGTTGCAATTATGGCATCACAGAGCAAACACATCATTTTATCTTTCACAGCAACTACGTAATACTGCAATTCCCATTCTTCATTGAATACTCTGTTCGCTTCCTTTAATGTTCTTGGTTTTTGACATGACTGGGTTACCAGTAAAAATTTTAAAAATGGTACACAGATTTAAAAAGGTGTATTTAGTATTTGCAGATAAAAAGGCAGAAGGCCACAACTAGTCCCCAAAAGGCCACATGTGGTCTTAAGGCTGCAGGTTCCCCACCCCTGTGCTAGAATATTGATGCTTATGACATGAATGAAAAACCATCCAGCTATTGATAACCTCATCCTTGAAGGGAAGCCTGGAATTTGTCCATTTGTACAATTATCTAGAACAGATCACATAAGAAAACTAAAGGAGAAATTCAATGAAAACCTGGGAGATGTAAAAATTTTAAATAAAGGATCATCTTTGCTAAGCATCAGTTGTTCCAAATAAGCAAAGATCAGATTTTTTTTATGATTTGGAGCTGCCGGTGTTGGACTGGGGTGGACAAAGTTAAAAATCACAACATCAGGTTATAATCCAACAGGTTTATTTGGAAGCACTAGCTTTCAGAGCGCCACTCCTTCATCAGGTGGTTGTGGAAGTTAAGATCATGCTCACAGAATTTATAGCCAAAGGAGTCCTGTGTCATGGAGATGTGATACAATAAACAATCAGATTAAAACTTCCGTGGCAACAAATTTAGGTTGGAAATATCTTTCCCCAAAAAAACACATTAAAGGATATATAATTAGAGTCAGAAAATGAAACATGCTTCAATAGAAAAGTATTTGACTTACCTGCTGGACAAAAACATTATTAAGATGGTTGGCAAGTCTCCTGGCAAATTGTTCCCGAAGATCTTTGAACTGCTGCTGCTGCTGCTTCACTGCTTGAAGCTCATCATGTCCTGGTATAGATAAACATTAAATTAAGATAAATATTTGAAGAAAAACTTTACTATGATCCCCACTTATAAATGGGTTTTTGCCTAAATACAGTTTTGTTGAAACACAGAAAATTGGTAACACTGAAAATTTGCCACTCTTTTTAAGGTACTCCTTCCCAAAACCACAAGATTTGCCTTTTAAAGGTGCCATATATTAAGTCACATATTTTTTGTTTCAGCTTTCACCCTTTATTCACAGATTAAAACAAGCTGTATTCAGAATCACAACTTCACCCTAGATCAATACAAATGTTGCATGACTTGTACTTAATTGTTAATTCTCTAATGACAAGTCACATATTGTTAATGCTTGTCTTTTGTTTTAAGTAACTGAAGTACTTCACAGAACATGTCGATTGTTGAATTTCTGAAACGATGAAAAAGCTATTTGCTTAAAACAACTTGTTTGGTTAAAAAAAATTATGAACTCCTCAGTAAATCTTGATAAGAACAGGACAACTTATCATCGCTGAATGGCATTACCATCACTGAATCCGCGAATTCAGTGAATCAACATCCAAGGAGTTACCATCGACCAGAAACCCACCATACAATTACTCCAGTGCAGGTCAGAGCTATGAATACAGCTGCAACTAATTCACCTTCTGATTGCCCAAAGCCTATTCACCATTTACAAAGTACAACTCCGGAGAATGATGGAATACAGAAGGCGGCAATGGCCCAGTGGTATTGTCACAAGACAATTAATCCAGAGACCCATGCAACATTCTGGGGATCCGGGTTCAAATCCTTCTACGGCAAATGGTGGAATTTGAATTCAATGAAAATCTGGCATTACAAGTCTAATGATAATTATGAAACAGTTATCGATTGTTGGAAAAGCACATCTGGTTCACTAACATCCTTTAAAGAAGTATACTTTCGTCCTTACCTAGTCTGGCCTATATATGATTCCAAGCCCATAGCAATGTGCCCTCTGGGCAATTAGGGATGGGCAATAAATGCTGGTCTAGCCAGTGACGCCCTTATTCTGCGAACAATTTTAAAAACTCCCTACTTAACTTGATGAATGCAACTCGGCACTATCAAGGATGATAGTGCCTGACTTGCACAACATTCACTTCCTCCAACACCAATGCTCAGTAGCAGCTGTGTGAACAATCTACAAGATGCACTGCAGAAATTCACTTCAGATCTTAGACAGCATCTTTGAAACTCATGGCCACTTCTATCTAGAAGAAAAAGGGGAGGAGACACATGGGACTATCACCATCTGCAAGTTTCCCTCCAAGCCACTTACCGTCCTAACTTGGAAATATTTTGCCATTCCTTCATTGTTGCTGGGTCAAAATTCTGGATTCCCTCCCTAACAGTACTGTGAATCTATCTAGGTTTAAGGTGGCAGCTCACCACCACCTTCTCAAGTGCAACTGTGGAAGGACAATAAATGCTAGCCAGCCAGCAACACCCAGGTCCCACAAGTGGGTTAAAGAAAAAAACCGATGCTGTGGAAATAATGGAACGTATATGCCTAATAGGAAAATACAGAACAATAAAGATCTTCACAAAGTAACAAAACATAAGAAAAAAAATATTGTTCGATGTATTATATATCAAAAATTTACAAAAATTGAATTATAATACCTGGTCGAAGGGCTACATTCATACATTGCAAAAGGGCCTCTGCAGCATTGGTGCATGCTTCAATTCCTTTAGAAGAAGAAAGATCCCCATCTGTAAGGGCTTTAATATGGCCTTTGGATAGATCTAAATAGTTCTGCAAAATAAGCACACATACAGTGAATGTGACAAAGAAATACAATGCATTTACAAGATATAAGTGGAATCAAGCATTCAGAGTTTTGGTTTGTATTACCTGCTTAACCTCAGGGATCTGATTAGTTTCAAGTTATAATCAGAGTACTGTCACAATTTGTATTTAAGTATAATTTCCAGTTGCTTACCATAGCAACACAGGAATTTATTTGATTAACTCATTACTAAATGCTATTAAATTCAGGCAAGAAATGTGATGAGTGCACCAATGTAGAAAACTATTACCTTGTTTAAGAAGCTCCAAATAAATCTGTATGCAAGGTTAGAGTTTCTATTTAGCTAATGTGCAGTGTTTGTTGGAGCATATCGTTGGCACAGCTACAATTCAAGAATCATAGAATCCCTTCTTTGTGGAAGCAGTCCATTCAGGCCATCGAGTCAACACTGCCCCTCTGAACAGCATCCCAGACAGATCTATCCGATCCTATTCCCATTTTTCTGCATTTCTGACTACTTGATGTTGACAAATTTACTGTTTCCTTCACTTCTGATGGTTACTTTTGTACTTCCCTAGATTTTCTCATCAATAAATTCCCTCTCAGATTTACAAACTATTGACAAGCTGGTTTAAACCCTCCCCAATAGCGCCAGTAAATCTTCCTTTGGAGAATAATAATCCTGCCTTGCTAAGTTAGAACCCGTCTTCCTTGTACACGTCCTACTAACTCCAGACATGTCCCAATGCCAGCGAAATCTAAATTCTCCCTTCCTACACCATTTCTCCAGCCATTAGAATTCAACAAAAATAAGGAAAAGTTGAAAAATTTTGGACTTTACAAACACATGCAAATACCAGCTGCTGAAAATGTGTTGCTGGAAAAGCGCAGCAGGTCAGGCAGCAAAGGAGAAGGAGAATCGACGTTTCCTGAAGAAGGGCTTATGCCCGAAACGTCGATTCTCCTGCTCCTTGGATGCTGCCTGACCTGCTGCGCTTTTCCAGCAACACATTTTCAGCTCTGATCTCCAGCATCTGCAGTCCTCACTTTCTCCACATGTAAATACCACCTGACTTCCGATCTTCTAACCACTTTCTTAGGATAAATGCAAGCGGTGGCAGATTAGCATATCCATTTTAAGTACGTTGTTTGAAATTCTATAGTATAACTGAAGAGGTAGAAACATTCAGCATTAATGCAGCAATCAATATTAATTCACTATTAGATTGGAAGGGAGTAGGGAGTAAGAATATCTCACGTACCACCAGAAATTCTATTTCTTCCAGAAGCTTCATATTGTTAGTGTTACTGAGCTGAATGAGATCATTGCTTTGAGAGATGTGATCCATCTGCTCCTTTACACTCTGCAGCATTTCTTCATAACTGCTCAGCTTATGCTCAATTTCATCTACTTCTTTAAGTGCTTCATCCAGCAGCTGCATCAGAATGTTCACCTGCTTTTCTGAAGCCATGATCGATTGGATATTGGCCTGAAAGTAAGACAATTTCTATGTCAGCTTATGTTAGTGTTACAATCTTTGTTAACTCTACTTTTTAAACTACTTACCATAGGTTCTTTTAGCTCTGATTTCAGACCATCCCAGCTATCCAAAATTTTGATCTATATTTATTAAAATCTAGTTAAGCTTTCAATAAACAGGAAAATAAAAAGCAATCACTGCTCAGTGAAATTTAAAGGTACAGTGCATTGCACTATTTTATTGCTCCAATGTCTTAATTTTGAAAATGACAGAATTGCACTGAATTTAATCTAATCTTTAAAACAGGAAGCAAATACACAAACTAAGTTCATACATTCAAACTAAGTTCACATATTCAGCTCTTTGATCAGATCATGGTGATCCAACTGTAAGCTCTACTTTCATGTCTACTCCCTACATCCTTTGACCCTCTTAGCAGTCAAGAATCTGTTCAGTTCAGTCTTGAGAAAATTCAAAGACTCTGCTTCTGCTGGTCGTAAAATAACAGCAAAATTTCAGTTACGTCTACAATTACGTTTTGTCTATCTGAGACAATTTGGAGATAGTGAGACTTTTTCCAGCTCCACACTTTATCAACTTTTAGACAAAAAAAACCCCAAAAAAAACTGACACGGGAAATCGGAAATAAAAGCAGAAATTGCTGGTAAAATGTCAGCAGGTCTGGCAGCATCAATGGAGTTAACGTTTCGGGTCGAGTGACCCTTCTTCGAGTAGTTTAAACATAAATTGATTCTGAAGGCAGAAATCCACGTTATCTTTCATAAAAGAATCTAAGACACAAAATTGAAAATTCCTGAAAGGACAAACTATCAGAATTTTCTTCTAATTGTCAAAGATTGTTTTGCTAAAGTTTCAAGTAGAGTCTTTTTCATTACAGGCAGTACTTTTCAATTGCCTTGATTCAAACAAAGTAGTTCAATACATTCCTGAACAGTCACGGAGTTACCCTGGATATAGCTGCTAAAGAAGGAAAATTCAAAAAATGCCAAAAAAGAATAAAAACATGCTAGAAAGATGGCTTCATTGAGAATCAAATTTATGACCTTTTCAGCATGAACCAACATATTTAAACGGCAGCAGATGGGAAGGGTTTGTTTTTTGGATCCATCATGGACAACCTTAACAGACAACAGTAGGAAAGGAAACATTTTAGCTCTATAACTTAGACATTTAATATCTGGACATTAAGGTCTCTGTACAATATCTAAACTTTAAAGGGGGCAACCAAACCAACTACTATTACAATCTATAATCAACATTGTACTTTAGCCACCCAAAATGATTAAAGTGATCAACAGAAAAGGAAATACATTCAGTTCTGCCACAACGCAACCCAGTATTATTTTAAAAAATCACGTACTAGCAGCACCATTTAAAATAATGGGCCAGAATCGCACTATAACCAATACACGCTATAGAAAAGTGTCCCCAATTTGTCAATAGGGTTATAGTGAATTCGCATTAACGTGCGATATAGCAGAACAACCTGTACATCTTACAAGATATCAGACGTCATATATCCAGGCATAGCTTGACACTGAACATGCTGTCATCACAATTCCCTCTTTCCTATAGAGCAAACTACTAATATTTTTATATTCTAATACTCACCCCATCCAGCACCTGCAATTCTCTAGATAGTTTTTCTGCAAATGCTTCAGCATTCGAGATGGCATATTCACAACCATCCATCATTATCTCAATATCCTGTTCTTCTCTTGTATTCAGCTCCTGGTAGTCATCCAAAGATTCCTCATCTCCACCAGCCACACTCTGATTTTCACCGCTTGGAACAGACTCTTTAGAGAAATTGATAAGATGTTATTTGATTTAATGTCATAATGTTAGATTACTATTAAAAAGTATGTAATTTGGTAACAAGGTATAAATCATTTAACTGGACAACACATTTTGGTACCTTCAAAATCATATTTAAAAAGATATTTCAGAATCAGTAATAACTAAGTGAGGGGGAAAAAATCAATGGGTTGACTGCACTAAAAGAAACACTCCATTTTACAGAACCTCTTAGTTCCAGGCTGCACAGAAAATGTAAAGCACTGTCTGACAGCTCACCTTGTGTGGTTATGAAGAAACGTGACAATGTTACATAAAATACTAAATAAAAACTGAAAAATTACAGATGCTGAAAATCAAAAATTGCTGGAAAAGCTCAGAAGATATGGCAGCACCTGTGAAGAGAAACCAGAGTTTAACGTTTTGGGTCCAGTAACCCTTCCTCAGAACAGGTTTGTGCTTAATATACATATAACAATAGATTATAATTAAGTTCACAAACATCCATGATGATTGATGATTTATATGAAGATTGTATGTCTTATTAATGGACTTAAAATGTTCAAAGCTATGATGTAGGCCCTTGGACTGCCTACACATTTCATGATTTAACGTATGGGTGGGTTTATTTAGTGTTGTTGTTGAGTCACACAGGTCAGTAAAGTTCCTCATTTCACCCTGGTAAGTATGGGGTTAGCCAATTTGAGCTGTTGCAGCGGTGGGGGTCAGAGGTTCTTTAGTTGGCTTCAGTGTTTCTAGGTTAGTTAACAGGAATGTCAAGTGTTCTTATACTGTTTTACTACATCTCCTTTACAAGTTATGTGGGTTCAGGCTCAGCTGCAATACTTCCTATGATGAAAATCCTTTGCTGACAATCACGGTCAAGCTCACAGATGCAGAATGGTGACTTGAGCAAAGCATGTGATTAAGAGAATTTAGCAGAACAAGATTTCAGCATTAAATATTAATTAAAACCAGGATCAACTAATGACTCCTGAAACAATGCAATACACTGCAGCAACTATTATTAACACCGTCCAACTCAAAGTGGTAAACACAGATTTTCTAACAAGTCCATTCAGTGGAGAAAATCCTACTTCAGTTATTCCATGTCTATCTATAACTGCTCATTGTAATTCAAGTTATACAGTTCATACCTATCTAATCCAGGTCTTTGCTGCACCAGAGAATGTGTCGGACCTGGGGAGGTCAAGTATTTTCAATGCACAAAATAAAAGAATTCACCTTGACTTTAATTAATCATATGGCTAATGGATGAATAAATTTCCAATTGGCATCAAAAACTGTATCTAGGGCATCCAAAGTGGACAAAGTGCAACAAAATTAATTTATGAATAAAGATCAATGCAGAGCCACTAGATACCATTACAGGAGAACTGGAAGAACAGCAAGTACCGGAGATGCCGGATTAAGGTCATACAGCCTTTACTAAGCCATAATACAAACAACTGAAGGCAACACCACACAATAACTATTTAACATTGGTAATGCAATAATTTTCATTTTCTCTGAACAAATGTGGATCCAAACTTCCACTGTAAACATCAAATTAGTTGATCTATCCAACTCATAACCTTCATAATTTACTCAATGAACAATGTTACCAGTTAAGATGTTGAGAAAAAGTAGAAAGCCAGCGTGGTTGCAAATTATAACATTTTCTGAAGATCTCTCGCATGAAATATCTTTAAACATATTTACTTCATCAAATATTTTCAAGTTATATAAATTGCTAATGGTAAGTTTTATTGGTCATCCTTCAGTCGTACACATTCGTATATTCAGCAGATTTCTAAATATGAATGATATACAAGAATATTGCATATTCCTGGAATTATGTTAATTGCCAAGTGTTCTATGGTTACATTTGTTTCGATATAGTGATATTTAATCACATATATTATATGAAAAATGATGTAGTTTAAAGAATGTTAGGTTAAATAGTTCAGTTTTCATTAGTATCTTATTTTGCGCACTTCAATAAGCCCTATTGAAAGGAAATTAAAAAGTAGCTCACAATTTATCATCATTTTACACTCGGGGTTTAAATAAGTACTAAAGTTCTAATAAAAGCTACAAAATAGTAAATAAAAACTATTTCAGAGTATAATGGTTAAGAACAATTTCTCATGTACATTTCAATGCTTCAAAACAGAAATATCATTAATCCATAATTCATGAAACTATTTTTTAAACTAGTTAATGAAAAAGGCCAAAATGAGTGAATTATATCCTTTGCATGCTACAAAAATAAAGTATTCAGTTAGCATGTTTAAACTCATCTCAATTTTTAAATCAATGATCATTGAAGACTGATTTTTGGTATGTACAATTAGCAATAACAATTCTGCTTAAAATTTCAGACATCATAAAATTGTAACTTCCATACAGTGGGAAAAGATAAAAGTGAAACCAGTAGAAACTACATAACTAACATTTTCTAGGCCAAAACCTTAACATGAAATGTATGTTTTGTGTCAACTTGCTTTTATTTCATTTTTACAAGACAAAATGAAAGAGTTATGTTCTTTAAGCATAATTTCTGATATTAAAATATCAATTTTACTAAATTTCATTGTTTGCTGAAGGTATCATGTTTTAAACATTGAGCTAGATCTGCCAATATTGGGAGCAATAATGCATGAACTTAAAATGATTATGTGCATAGGGACCCTGAGGAAGTCTAAACATAATCTAAATGCTTGAAGGGCTCCCTATATGGATACTTATTCCAGGGAAAGATACCTGCCATATCATCCTGATCTAGTCTACCTCAGAATCTCAAGTGTGGTTAATTCTAAACTGCTCTCTGAAATGGCTTTGCAAGCCACTATCCCTGGGACAATTAGAGTGGGCTAAGAATGTTCGCCCAAATGCCCCCAACCCAGGAAAATAAAGAAAAATCAGTTGCTCGACTCAGAATTATATGTGGCATCAAAGTTATAAACTGATTGGTATCCCTCGGAGATAACACCAATGGAAATCAGGAATCAGCATCGATGGATCAGAATTTGAAGCATGGATTGAAGACAATGGTTTCAGTCTTCTAAATGTTACAACTCCTTCACTGACTTTCAACTTGAAGAAAATTGACTCTCCTTTTTCATTCTTTAAAAAAGTGTCCATTAATATCTCATCAGAATTAACTTAGTCCTCTGAACTTATACTTGATTAATCTGTTATACCTTGTCTGTGGCTTTGATGATTTTTCCAACAAAGGGATGCCCAAATTATGCATGATTTGGAGATGCTGGTTTTGGATTAGGATTTGCAAAGTTAAAAGTCAAACAACACCAGGTTATAGTCCAACAGATTTATTTGGAAGCACTAGCTTTCATAGCGCTGCTCCTTCATCAGATGGTTGTGGAGTATAAGATCGTAAGACACAAAATTTATAGCAAAAGTTTACAGTATGATGTAACTGAAATTATACATTGAAAAGGACCTGGTTTGTTTGTTAAGTTTCTCATCTTTTAGAATGACCATGTTGGTTTCAGTTCTTTCATACATAAATCGCATGCGTTTTTTAAAAGTTACATTCTCAAGTGAACTTTAACAACTGGTGACATGTTGGCCTAGATAATGAATTGAAGGTGTGAGCTGCCCTGTGAGAGACTCTGTCTGTGTCATAATGGCCATTGCACTATACACACACAAAAAACGTGGACACACACACACACACTCTCCTACAGACCCATACACTCACGCCGACCCTCTCTCATACGCTCACACATACACTCCCACACTCACCCTCTCACAGACTTATACCCCTTTACACTCACACACACCCACATTCACTCATACGCCCGCCCCCACCCCACATGCATGGGCGCATGCACGCACGCACGCGCACACACACACACACACACACACACACACGTTTGTGGGAGGAATTTGTACATGCAGAATTACATTTTATTTTGCTCAAAAACTGAATGAATCCATGTAAGATTCTGTAAATCCGTTTTTTAGATTTGAATCAGTCTGACCACAGTGGCACAGACAGAGTCTCACAAAGAGCAGCTCACACTTTCAATGCATTATCTGGGCCAACATGACACCAATTGTTAAAGTTCACTTCAGAACGTAACTTTTATAAAATGTTCTGCGATTTACATATGAAAGAGCTGAAACCAACATGCTCATTTTAAAAGACGAGAGACTTAAACAATCCAGGTCTTTTTCAATATATAACTTCAGTTACATCACATTGTAAACTTTTGCTATAAATTCTGTGTCTTACGATCTTATACTCAACAACCACCTGATGAAGGAGCAGTACTCAAAGTTAGTGCTTCCAAATAAACCTACTGGACTAAAATCTGGGGCTGTGATTTTCAAATTATGCACAATAGCATTAAGAGTGGCCTTAAATTAATTGTTGCCTCAAATTAATTGTTGCCTCCATCACTATCGCTCGAGTGAACTCCAGCATCTCCAGAAATTCCAAATTATTTCTCTTGTTAATCCTTTGAGGCAAATACTACTACATTCATGACCTGGGATATTCAGGTTTCACTGGTAATAAAACAGGATAGCACAGACAGCAGTATTTTGAATGAATTGCTAGTTCAGGGTTTCCTCTCCTCGAGTTTTCTGTCTTCCCTGATCTGTACTGGCTCTTGAAGGAGGCCTCACCACATCATATTTGATGATGCCGAGAGCAGCAATTCAGGGGGGTTTCTTACAGAACTCAAAGTTAATATCAAAACTCAAAGTAAAACATTCAGAGAGTCCTTGGATCACTTCCTTTGATGATCACAAGAGCACAGCCAAGAGTCAAACTCTTGAAAGAAGAGTTCTGTTGAGGATGCTGCCAGACCTGCCGAGTTTCATCAGCAATTTGTTTTTGTTGCCGATCTCCAGCATCCACAGTTCTTTGCTTCATCTCAAAAGAAGATAGGTATAGCCAAGGTTTAGCTACTTGATTAACTGAATTCAGCTGTGACTGTCTAAATATGGTGTTGATGTTTGGCATGTCAGCTCAGAAGAATATTTCAGCATTTGGCATTTTGACCTGCCATACTGAAGGCAGCTAAAGTGAAAATGGTTGAGTTCTTGGCATGACACTGGTACACAGTCCAAATCTCACATAAGCACAGCGAAGTAGACACGGCTCCTGTTTTGTTCCAGTGTGGCAGATAAACTTTTACCTCTTCATTTCAATCTGATTTATGAAGCTTGCTGAAGACTACAACTGCTTTGTAATTCCTCTATTGTTGTTCTTTGTTCACCTCTGGCTTACCTTTGCATATCTTATCAAATACTTTCCATCTTCAGTCGCTCAGCTTGCAGCTGGCATTGTTCTACTACCCGTAACTTGCTCTCCAAAGCTTATTGCTTCCTATTTCAAAATGCATCTCTTCAATTTCAATCACCTCCCACACACTTCAAAATACTCCAATATAAATACTTTTCCATATTAACACAGACCGTTGTCCTAACAAAACCATGAAAATTATCATGTCAACAACGTCAGCACAAATACTTGGCCTGCCATCCACTGGATGAACATGGGGCAGTCTAGTGAAAACTAGATTTGCAATTAATCAAAAACTGAAAATTTAACTTATTAAACTGAAAACTCTCACAAGATAGATTGTAGTCATTGATCACCATCTTAAAACAGAGCAAATGCATTCTCATGATGCTATCCACTGGAACATGCAACAGGCATCCATCGCTTGCTTACACTGCTATAATCGGTTTTCAGAATCAGAACAAAAAAAAGACTTAGGAAGCAAGCAAATATGTAGAAATTAAAAGAGGAAATGTTGGAAATACATGTTAAACATCTGAAAAGATAGGTTAATAATTCAGATGGAGACAACACATCTTATGAAAAGAAGGGATTCAAGAGAGAACAAAAACATGGGAAGAAAGAAAAAACAGATCAACAATCCTTTTTGTGATATTTAATTTCAAAATGCTTTCCAATAAAGTCAGATTTTGGATTCTAAGGATTAATTTACAAAAATCAAGTAATCTGGTTTTAAAAACTTTGATAGAGGAAGAAGGCAGCTGGCACCTTTGGAAAAACAGTAATATGGGTATTTTAAACTTACTTTTCAAAGAAAAAAGTGAACCATATTATCCAACAATGAAGAGGTCATTATCATATTCCAATACTTGCTATTGACAATCATGCATGCAATATCAGAAAGTCTCTTCATTCCAAAAGCAAAGGCTTGGCTAATCAGGCCTTCACATGCGAATTGCTCCAAGATGCTTTCGTGCTGTGAACTGTATTATACAAAAGGTGCTTTTTCTCCCTTCTCTTTATTTGAACCCCTGTACTGCATTAGATAAGGGAGCACATGAATTACAGAATCACACCAGAAAGAAAGAAAGAAAGGAAGGAAGAAAAATGTTACCAACCTTCTGTAACTTTAGGAAGTTCTTTGCAGAGAAAGAATAGAGAAAGAGGATTAAAGGAAGGTAAGCAAAGAAATATTACAGCAACAGATTACAATACAGATTATAAAAGGTACTATATTACTTTGAGTTCTTTAACACACCAAGGCTTGTCTACATTCAGCGTCGCAACAGGTTTTCAAGTAATGGCATCACAACTGAAGTCATTGATTCCACTCAGCTTTGACATCTAAATTTTAAGTATTTACAGATATGAAGCACTAATAACTAGTTATTAAAACATCTATTTATAAAGCACTATACCAATTCAAATTTTGTGTACAGAAATGTATCCTACAGTCACTGGCCATACCGTGCAATTTATAAAGGACAAGAGGTAAAACATATAGTGAAATGACATGGAACAGTGTAACATTTCACTGGATTTCAATATTGTAATGTACCTATTATTGAAATGTTGAAAAAGCCTCATTACCTACCTACCAAACAAGTAATAACTTTTCACAGCTGCCAATTATATTGTGTTTAATACTATGAGCTAAAAAGATTATAGGTGCTAGAAAGAACTGCAAGGAACAAATTCCATTTTGTAACAGAAACTGAAAGGAGACCTACAGTGTCCATACTGACGAGCAAGTCATCACAACAATTCAACATAAGTAGAAAGTTTACTTTCAAACTTATTTTGCACTAAGTGAGACCAGCAATTTCCTTAAAAAAAACTGATCATAATCACATCAGGTCTTACCTTCCAATAATTGAGAGCTAACATTGACAAACTCAAGTTTCTTTCTAAGGTATCGCTGATTGAGCTTCCAAATACAGGAAATAAAAGCATTTTTCTCTGCTGTGCTGCTGGCAACCCACTTGTAAACTTTTTCGAAGTGCAAATCAAACTCTGGATTCTCCTGCAAACATGAATTATAGAAATCCATTTAAAGCACTGAAAATTTGAAAAACAACAATTGTGATAAAGTAGTGATAGTGATAAAATAGATGATAGTGATATGGCTGAGGTTGAGGTTATATTTCAAACTGCTCCAAACAGTTTATCTTTATAATCAAATGAATAATTTTTGTGTATAAAGCAGCATTTGAATTCTGGTACCTTGTTGATAGGTTCCTTTCTGTCAATGCTGTAAACAGACTCGGCATCCCATCAAAGACCAAGTTCAAGCTTCCAACTCATATTCCTTTCATCACTGAAACAAACCAATTCTCCTGCCATAAAACTTTTCTTGTTTACTAAATTAGGCTAGAACTCTGTCCTATCCAGACTTTAATACTTATGCTCTCCTCTCCATCCTTCGCCCTCTAAACTTCAACTCATCCAAACCTTTGATACATATGTCCTATACCAGATCAAACCCTGCTCTAATTTTCACTGGCCTCTGCTGAGGTGTTGGAGAGCCAGTCATCAAATTTAAAATTCTAATTCTCATGTTTAAATTCATTGCTGGACTTTCCCCATTTCCATCTCTTACTCTGCTGTAAGCCTTTTCCTCAACTCCACCCCTAATGTATTATTCCTGAGTCCCAGGTTCTCATTTATATTCATCCCACCAATGGGAGTTGTTCTTTCATCTGCCTTTGTCCCCAAGTGCTTGATCTGTGATCTTCCACCTATATTTTCTCTATTAAGACCATATCAAAATGCCTGCCTTTTGAGGAAAATTTTGGTCACCCTTTCTCATATCTTTCTTGGTGTAATGTTGATATTTTGATTACATATGTGAAATACAATGGATATGTTCCTATATTAAAGTTACTGTGTAAATGTACGTTGTTTATTGATAGCTATAAAGCTATCAATATCTATGAAATGTTAGAAGTGATAATCTTCATTGCCAAGTGCATCCCATGACATGGCTTGTTTAAAGCGTATTTAATTATATAAAAGGAAGAAGTTCACCAGCTATATTTTTGGTCAAAATGAGGGATTCTCAGTGGCAATGAGAAGACATGGCATCCACAAGATCTAAATGCACAAACTTCTGTCCAGTTACCTTTGTGAGCTGAGGCACCAGTTGCACTGCAGGAAGGACAAAGTCAGTCCAGTGGAAGTCATAATTGTGTTAAAGGAATTACATTATTTAGTTCAATTAACTGATATCAACACATACTGGGGGGAAAATAAAAGGACAGAAGCAGTTCTGGACTCTCCTTCTTTGCAGCTGCTCACCTAACATCAGCTCCAAACTGTCAGCAAAACATTCCACAGGAAATCCAGCAGATTTCTGGTCCTGGATACGAGTTGTGAGGTTTGCGATGGGAAATTTCAGTATCAGTTGAATGTGGCTGTATTTTGTTAAGTATAAAGATTTTCCCAGCAAGTGTGTATTTCCCAACTAGCATCCAGAATTAAGAAGTTTTTAAGATTTCCTGTGGAGCTGTTTAGCTTACTCACCCTCCCATTTTTGGGTACTGGTGCATCTTGCTGTGTATGTAGATTGGTAGAGCTCTGTGGAACAGAGTGGTCAAAGATTAATATCTCCGACAAAGGTTGTTTTTCCATTTTAAATGAACTTACCATTTTGTTGAGAGGAGTTGAATAGGGGTAAGGAAATACTTCTTGTTGAAAATGTGGTCACACATCTTTTCCTGCTTCAAATCAATTTTTCTCCATTAGAGTCTTATTTTGTATTTTCCTGGTCACTGCTAGTACAGGTAGAGTGGGGTGTTGGGCTATCAGCTTCCGTCTTAACAAAGCCAAGTTTTACAATTAATTAACAGGATATGTACTTATAGGATGCAATTTGGATTTTTGCCAAATTCTCTCCCCCCACTAGAAAGCCATATTCTATCAGATGCAACTGCAGACACTAAAGTTAGAGCAAATTGATACCAATGTGCTAACTTATTTGATCTGAGTGCTCAATTTACCTTCTAATTCAAACTTCAAATGAAAGAAGTGATATTATGAAACCCAAAATGATTTCTCAATGTTAGCGAAATATAAAAGAGTTGGGCAGGGGAGAGGGAATAAAAAGCTCAAAAGTAATAAGTTATCTTTTAGAAGTTATCCTTTCTAGTTTCTCGATAAAAAGCTGTAAAGCAAGAAATTAACCTTGAACATCAAGAATGGAAACAACAATGAGCCTAAAGGTTTCTCCAGCATAAAGATGCTGGAACATTTTAAAGTTGTTAGTATGACTGAACCACTAAACAAAATAGAGAACAAGAAAAAGATCATGGTTATTATCACTGTACGTTCTAACACTTGCACTAAAATGCTGAATAATTCTTAGTGTCCTCAGGCCTTTAACTACTTCACTCATACCTTGTTAGCATCTTTGGCATCAACGACAGCCAAATCTCGCAATGCCCATTCAGTTTGCCGTTTGTAGAAATCCCCCTTATCAGATTTCTTCACCTTTACAACATTTACCTGGACTGGTCGCTCGGTTGTTACTATAAATATCAAACATTAAGAAATCAACAAATCAGACATAGACAAAAACATAATTAAAGAGGGTGCAGTAGCAATCTACAATACTAATAAGAACTAGTATTTAATAATTTATGAAGGTTGCACGCCAGGTATGAACTACACCCTGCTGAGCTTTAAGCCACTCGAGTTTCTTTATCCTTGGTACCATCCATTTTTTGATGACAGCTCTGTGGAAAGCTTTGACTCACTCTTCTACACAAAAGGTATAATACATTTGCAAGATCTATTGTGCACAAAACAAAACACTTTCCATCTCAATCTTCGAATCAGGCTCATCCTACACTCTCTATAAGCTCAAGAGCATTCAAATATTTGCTACCTGCACCCCATACACTGCACCCTATTCCCACTGATTGATCACATTTGAATTACACACAAAGCTTCAACTGCCTTTTAGTTAGGCACTGCATCAATTGCTCTCTTTGTTCTCCCCACTACCCTCCTCCCTTTGAGACTGCATTTCATTGGGAATAATCATTATCAAGTTTAAAACTACACATTTTAATGTTTGCTGAGAATAACTGGCTTTAATTGATCAATGTGAATGAATGCAGTTAGCTAAATACAAACAAAGTAGCTCTAAAAGGTGGTAGAGTCAAGTTAGCATTCAAAGTCAGTTTCAACTGACTTCTCACAGTGTGTGAATAACTGTGGAAATCTGTTTACTATATTCTGTCAATTTGAAGTCAAAATTAAAGGTGTATAGATTAACTGTAATAAAAGCAATCGCTCAGATTGCTTGAGAAAATTAAAGTGTTGTGCATCCCTAGACACACATGCCAACAAAACATCAATTAAAATTGACCGATCGTATACAAACTATACCTGTAGCACACAAAAAGCAGTTTTTCTTCTTTTTGCCTGCCTTGCAGACATTGACTATGCTGAGCAATCGTTCATCATGTGGAGTGAAAATATCTCTCTGTAAAGCATGCTTGATTGCTGTCATTCTGAACACCAAGATTAAAAAAAAAGTTCCATTTAGTTTACTTATTAGTGTAAGGTTAACAGAAACAAAACATCCGTAATCTTGAAAATTGTAGGGCACAAACAAATGGACTAGGCAAAAGTGAGGACTGCAGATGCTGGAAACCAGAGTTTAAATTAGAGTGATGCTGGAAAAGCACAGCAGGTCAGGAGCATCCGAGGAGCAGGAAAATCGATGTTTCAGGCAAAAGCCCTTCGTCAGCCGTTCTTGACGAAAGGCTTTTGCCCGAAACGTCGATTTTCCTGCTCCTCGGATGCTGCCTGACCTGCTGTGCTTTTCCAGCACCACTCTGACCTAAACACAAACAAATGAATACCACTGTGGATTTGAATAATGAACATTCATATCTTTGAAGCTTGGTTTCAGAAATTGGTTGGGCTGATTGATTTGCATTCCAATGGGATTAATTCTATAGTTCCAGACCCAGGATAAAGTTGGATGGTTAGATGTAGGAAATATTAATCCAAGTTCATACTTTTGGAGTACAAAACTGATTTGTTTGAGGCAATGACAGATTGCTGAGGTGAAAACGAAGAAGCTTCAAACATATATGGTAATACATATATTCCCTAGAGTAAAAGGATACAAATTTTAATTGTAAAAATGAAGTATTTCCATTTCCAAATACACAGTACACTTCATGACAAATGTAAAACTTAAACAGGACATGTTAAGGGAGGCCTACAAAGAATAAAAACACCAGAATGTTTCAGAATCTTGCCATAGAACAGATTCTTCACATGATGAGTTTCCAATTTCAGTAGTGAGGCACTAATGAGAGACATTATTTTCTGATTTGTTCATGGGATACAACTGTTATCGGTTAGGCCAGCATTTATCACCAATCCTTAATTGCTCAGTTGGCAGTTAGGAGTTAGTCACATTGCTGTGGGTCTGGACTCACATGTAAGCCAACCCACATGTAAAGAGCCATGTGGGGTTCTCATCAGGACAGCACACAAATAATTACATGGATCGCCATCAGAATGGCATTTCACTGAATTCAAATTTTTCCCCAAAGTGGGATTTGAACCCATGTCCTCAGAACATTAGACTGGGGTTCTGGATTACTAATGCAATGACAATACCACTATACCACCTCTAAATGAAGCAAAGTACTTATCCCTCAAAGGAAAGTTAATCTATAAGTATCGAGAGACAGTAACACCAGTTAAAACCAGACAGCTCAAAACAGATACTGAGAAACAAATCTCTGGGGAATAATGCATGAAGATCAAAATGGGTAAAACATAGTAAACAAAGACTTCAGTAAGTTATATTCCCACATTAATGACAGTTCCTAACTTGTTCTGCCCGTATTCATGAATAAGTAGATTTAGTAAAGAACAACAACAAAAAAGGAATTTTTCTACAGTCAGCAAAGTTACATTTTATGCACTCTGGATGCATAAACATGAGAACACTGAACAGGAGTAGGCTACTCAGCCCTTAACACTTTAATTACATCATGTTTGATCTGCATTTTAATTCCATAAGGTGCTCCATATTCTTCAATTTTCCTCTCAAAAAAATCCACTTAATCCAACATTGAGTTTTTCATTTGACCTAGCTTCAATTTCTTGAAAGAGTTCCATGTTTCCACTACCCTTTCTTTGAAGATGTGATATCATCCCTGAACAGTTTAGCTCTAACTTTTATTGCTGCACCTCAATTTTGGCAAGAAACACAGCACTGAAAACAATTAAATGTTTAAACATGATAAAGGACTTGTTCATTTTAAATGACTTTTTAAAGTAACTTAATCATGGTCCAGAAACCTTTACAGAATTTACTTTTACAACATGGAAAATCCTACCTACAGATTTTAACTATTTGACTATTTTATAAAAACAGATTAAAAATGTTTTGTCTCTTTTCTATCAATTCCACATTCCTTTCCTTTTTTATTTTGGTTTTTGGATGATTTTAAATTGAAAAATGGTGAAAAAACATTTTGTCAAAGCTTCTGCATTCCACTCATCAGGACAATACATAAGAACACCAATAAACTGGAAACCAAAATTTATATTACATAAGTGGAGTGTGCTAACTAGTTGACAAGAGGACTTTGGTAGAGTGTTGCCATGGAATGTGCAGCAGTAAATGATTGTCTGCTGCTACCAAGCATTGTTTGGATTTCAAGTGAGGCAGTTGACTCTGAATGGTCACGGTATTGCTCTGAGAAATGCACTGGACAATGGCCTTCTCCTGTTTTACTGAGTTGAAACAGGCACAACGTGTGTTTTATCTGCAAAGAAAAGGACCCTATGCGCTGACATGTAAATTCCAGTACACAAGTGCACCATACTGTGAGCCCAACTCATAACCCTAAATTGTAGGACAGTTTCTCCAGCTAGGAGAATTAAGTCAGTTTGGGGGAAAGCAATCAACTTAAGTGTTTTCTAGTGCATGGAGCTTCCACTCCAGAAAAGTACAGATAGAAATTTTAAGGTTGATAGACCTGAAAAAGTTTAGAATTGAGAGAAATTCTGACAAAGGAAACCATATTTCTGGATTACACAGGCACAGAATTATCAATCATAAAAACAGGCCACACATCCTAACCTATTCATGTCAGTCTTTCTCAGAGATGTATACCTACACATTTATGGTGATACTGATGTCAACTGTCTTTGCAACTTCTCCAGTGTCTCTATAGGCTTTTTACAAAAATGGTAACCAGAACTGCATCAGTGCCCCAATCATCGTCTAACCAAGATTTGATGCTTTAGCATAACTTCCCTGTTTTTAAACTCTATCCATCTGGAAATCAAACTTAGCGCTTGGACTATATTTTTCTATTATGACCATATGAACCTGTGGGGAAACTTTTAGTGCATTTGTACTCTTTGTTCCACCCTCCATTCCATTTAGAATTGCATTTCCCTGAAAATAATAGTTGAATTAACAATTCTTCCTACCAAAACATACTACCTCACATTTGTGTGTGTTGAACTTCACTTGCTAATTATTTGGCCATTCTGCAAGTTTCATGGCCTCGGACAATTTGTTCAAGTTTTCTCAGGATTAACTCCACCTCCTCCCAATTTAGTGTCATACACAAGCTCAAATTCCATTCTTGATTCCAAAGTCAAAATTGTTAATGTAAATTGAAGAGCAATAGCTCAGTACAGTTTCACATGGAACACCATTTCCTACCTGGTCATTCTGAATAACCCTCTATTCTCACACTCTGCCTTCTGTCCTGAAACCAGCCAACGATTCTTTCTGCCACTTGGTCCTGACTGCATATTGACTCATCTTACTCATTAGTCTATTCCAGGGTATTTTTGAAAATCCAGATAAAGTACATCTACTGCATTATCATTAGCTGACCTCTTCATTCTCTTTCGCAGAAAGTGAAATAATTCAAGCAAGGTTTTTCATTTTTAAATTCACATTAAACAATTTATGAATCAAGTCTGAATCTAGATTGGTTGGTGAATGTAGGAAAGCAAGTTAATTTTACATCAAGTTCTTATTTTGTATCGAAAAACAGTTTATAAAACTATAAGGAACTTGCTGCCAACTATAATAGTTTATGCAACTTACATCAACCTGGGGTAAAAATAATTATTTTCTGCGAGCTCTCCTTGAGACTTCCAAATGCTACTTTTGGATTTTCAAGGGCTAATTTTATTCTCACAAACTCCTTTATTAGGTATACAATCACATTACTTTTTGTATTTATATTAACAAGCTACGTACATTTGAGTAGAAGTTAAGCTTGAGACCAAGTTATTAGCCAAAAGAAGGGGATCAACTTATACACAAATAAAATTTGAGGAGTTAAAATCCACCATCTCTCATCTTCTTACTACCTGTTGCAATGTTACATCAGATCACAGAATTGCCAGTCAGGGACTGTTCCTGTCAGCCACTCTCCCTAAAATTAGCGCAAAGGGAGCCAAAATATACTTATTTTTATTATTCTACACGGACACAAGCAGCCTGAAGAGCCATTTTCATATCAGTTGGCTTACACTTAGGGCAAGTTTAACTTTAGCAGTAAGCAAGTATGAAGAATTCAGTTTTTTAAAGGGTCGGGTGTCAACTTGCAAATAACCTGGCCAAACGTCAGGTTCAAACTTTACACAAAATTGATTATTACTCAAATATATACAATGAGGTATTTGGATGCTCACAGAAACAGAATTGGAGATTGATAATCATCAACCCTCCAATAGCCACAATACAAAAAGGAAAACAAAGTTTCTGGAAGTCACAGTGTTTAACTTGGCACAAGACCAGCATAAGTAAGCAAAAGTTTTCTTCCAATGTAACTGACACACACTTCTACATCTAAAAAGCCATCACCTGGACTGATGAGATTTGCAGCTAACCTGTTTCCATTGTTTATACACAAAGCAGGAAGATTTTAAATAGGTAGTTACTATGCTTTTAATTACAATTTACATCACCATCTCAAATTTAAATTTAATAATTAATAAAGTAGTGATCTGATCTGGCATCAATAGAGTTTGTTGAAGAGCATTCATTCCAAACTTTGCTCACTCTGTAGAATATGTTTCCTAATTTCACTCCAGAAATATCTGGATCTATTTTTAAGGTTGTGCTCCCGAGTCCTCGCCTGACCTAAATTAATTTCTCTCATTACAATATTATAAATATTTCTCTCATTAAGTGACTAAATGTTCAAAGTATTCAATTGGCTGTGAAGTACTTTGGAATAGCTGAAAATCACGACAGACACAATAAAAATTCTAGTCATTCTTTATTATTTAGGATTGTACTATGTGCAAAATGATGTATTTTTGTCAATCACAATCTCTGCACCTCTTATTTCTTAAAATGTGCAATGCAGATGTGATAATACGTAAATGCCAATCTTTCTTATGATGAATTCAGTTCAGTATTAAATTACCCCATTAGAACTGTGTTCATTACAACAGTATTCACTATATTTTCCTTCCAAAAGTCGGTCCTGAACTTAGCTAGAGACTCCACACACAGTCTTTTGCAAGGAATATCTTTAAACTTTCCAGGCTCCGAGTTTGAACATTCCTTTCTTGGTAAGTTTAAAATGTCTCCCTCTCCCTTTCAGCCTCACTCACCACTGCTGCTCAGTGTTCATACAATGCTTGACACTCCTCCAATCATACGATGTTTTATGCACTTGCTGCAGATAGCCTCAACTACATCTACTTTGCGAGCATATCAGCAACATGGGAGAGAAACGGCTTACGAATGGAGGGTGTCTTCTGACTCTGTCACTTTCACATTTGGGTTGAGGAGGCAAGTGTTTTCTCACTGGTTAATCCTGTGATTGGATTTTCACAGGCTTGTTAAAACCTTCACATTAAACTAATGACTCAGCTTCCTTTATTCTGTGCAAGCTTTTATTTAAAGCTTTCAATTTAAATCTCTCACAGTGTATTTCAGAATGCGATTCAAACAATCTGGGTGTCAAACTTTTCCCAAAACTGGCCAAAAAAAAATCTATAGCTACAACTGGAACTCTGTTCCTCGACAGCTGCGGTCTGACCAATTGAGATGCCAGTATGTCCTTTCATTCAGATTTTTGACACCTGCATAACTTTATACTTTAAATCCTAGGTTGCTGTTGGAAGAGTTGCTGCAGTGCCACTTGTTGATGCCACTGAGCATTGGTGGTGGAGGGAGTGAATGTTTAAAATGATGGGATTAAAGTGGAGAATAAAGTTAAAAACTCTTTAAATGTGCAAATTTCAAAGCAAGCAAACTTTGAGGAACACTTTGTAGTTTTTATAAATGGCTTGGATGAGGAAGTTGAGGGGTAGGTTAGTAAATTTGCAAATGACACAAAGGTTAGAGGTGTCGTCGATAATATAGAGGGCTACTGCAGGCTGCAGCATGACACAGACAGGATGCAGAGCAAGGCTGAGAAATAGCAGATGGACTTCAACCTGGATAAATGCGAAGTGATGCATTTGGAAGGTCAAACTTGAATGCTGAATATAGGATTAAAGACAGGATTCTTGGCAGTGTGGAGGAACAAAGGGATCTGGTGTGCAAGTACATAGATCCCTCAAAATTGCCACCCAAGTGGATAGGGTTGTTAAGAAAGCATACAGTGTTTTGGCTTTCATTAACAGGGGGATCAAGTTTAAGAGCTGCAAGGTTTTGCGACAGCTCTACAAGTCCCTGGTGAGACCACACTTGGAATATTGTGTCCAGTTCTGGCCGCCCTACTATAGGAAAGATAGAGACTTTGAAAAGGGTGCAAAGTAGGTTTACCAGGAAGCTGCCTGGACTGGAGGGCTTGCCTTATGAAGAAAGGTTGAATAAGTTCGGACTTTTCTTTCTGGAGAGAAGGAGGAAGAGAGGTAACCTGATCGAGGCATACAAGATAATGAGTGGAACAGATAGTCAATAGCCAGAGACTTTCCCCCAGGGCAGGATTGACTGGTACAAGGAGAGATAGTTTAAAGATATTACGGGGAAGGTATAAAGGAGACGTCAAAGGTAGGTTCTTTACGCAGAGATGTGAATGCATGGATTGTGTTGCCAGCAGTGGTGGTGGAAGCAGAGTCATTGGGGACGTTTAAGCGACTACTGGGCATGCACAGGGATTGCAGTGAGTTGAGGGGTGCGTAGGTTGTTATTATAATTTACATTAGGATTCAACTTCAGCACAACATCGTGGGCCAAAGGGCTGTTCTGTGCTGTACATTTCTATGTTCTGAAGTGACTAAAAACTAGAATGTGACAGATGTTTCTGGCATTTCATTAACAGCAAACATTCTAAGGTGCTTTAAAATGATAAAATTAAATGTTGAACAGTGAAAATATAGGAGAGATTACCAAAAACATGATCACAGAAGTAGGTTTTAAGCAGCATGGGAAGAGATGGCCAGCCAGACAAACCCTCAGATACTGAGCGGCAAGGGACTAGCGTTAAGAGGCAGAGTAAAGATAGGATGGAATGAGGCTGTGAAGGGATTTGAACTTAAGCTTTAGGAGACTAGAGGCCAATGGAGAACAGTAGGAAGTGGTATTATAGACAAGATACCACCCAATATCTGCGGAAGACCATTGGAACTTACTTGAAGAGCAGCTCGGGACATGAACTAAGGCAAAGTTAGCAGCAGGGAAAGTGAAGTCAGAACGGTGGGGTGCTTTGCTCTGGGGAAGGAAATAAGCCATCTGAATGACTGATTCTACATGGATTTTGACTAAGATCACACAGAGGCAAAGATACAGAGTTACTGTAGTGGAGAAAAGCAAGTGGTTTTAACAGTATGAAGGCTATCCAATATACATGACCAGCACCAGATAGGTCAAACAACCCAAGAAGAAAGCAAGGGAGGGTAACTATAATGTATATACTATATTTATACGAACCATGGAAATTCATGTAGATAGGAAAGAGGAAGGAATCAGGAATGGAGAAAATTTGAAGGAAACCATGTAGTAATGAGTTTGCAGAGTTCTTTGGAACAGGTTGCAGTGAAATCATACCACTACAGATATTAAAGAAAAGAACTGACAGTAGAGGAATTTGAAATCATCAACAGAACTAATTGCCATGGACGGGATGATAAGGGCAAGAATGGTGCACTGCAGCTATAATCACAAAAACTGGTGTCGGTAACTTTGACCAAGATAGACTGGGAATGAAGGAATTTGACCACAGGGTGATTGAAGCAATAAATTACAATTTTTTAAAAACTCACATTATCAGTACAGTTATTACTTATTAAATACTGTATATTAACAAGTTCAATTATATACCAAAAAAGATTTGGCCTTACTCATTGATATTGCCACATTAGAGACCCAGGACGAGTCTGGTTGTCTTCCTACATAGAAACTGCAATGAACTGAGATCTGTCAAACCAGTGAGCTCTGGAGAGATCCTTGTGCACTGATAATGATATTAGGTATTAGTCGGACAGGCCCCCCTCACAATTTTTGTGGATTTTTAAAAAATTTATGCTGATCCTCCTTTAGTTTAATTGGAAAACTGTTGATGTTTGTTCAGCGACACTGGGCGATTTACAAACGACTTCAATGGTTCATCAGGATAGATCCAATCAGTGAGTACTACAGGAACTGGAAGTGGTCTCACTGTCACTTCTACATTGAACAGATAGGAAGATACTAACAGATGGTTCCTACTTTATAATGCACCACAGTTTTATCACAATAAAACAATGACGCCCAAATTTAAAGAGACACCTTTCAATTAAGAGAACCCCCGATTATCGGACACTTTGAAACAACTCTGGCTCGAACCTGATCATGTTCCCCCTCCCCCGCCATGCTGTTAGCCCCGGCGTTTACCTTAAGACAGAAAGCAATGCCCCTCCAACATCAACAGATCCTCAACAACAAACCTCCCGGAGCCGGATCCGGAAGTGAGCCACCCTTACAGTCACATCCGGATACACCCCGCCCTCCCTATGTGACAATTTGAAAGGCGCCCATCATTGAGACTGGCAAAGTGTTGCCTCTCCTCTCGATGTTGACATGATGTGTTGGCTCTAAATTCGCATTTCCAGCTGTTTTCCTCGGGCCGTCAGAGATTTTAACCCACTGTTATGTGCAAACATTTAATGGATTTCATTTTGTTTTGTTGAATTGTGCAAATTCATTTCGTTATTTGAAAATTTAATCAACTTTTCTTCCAGATTTCCACTTTCTCTTGTCTTCGTATGATCCATACCTGGCTCTTCCATCCTCTCAACTTAGAACCATAGAATCATAAGGTACAGAAGAGGCCTTTTGGATTTCTATTGCATCTACTTTTAAAATGCACCAACACTTTCTAATATATCTACATTTCTCCTAAACAAAAGGACCTTTAATAAGGCTCACGTGTATTCACTGCATTTCCAATCCTAATTTTCTGAGCCCTTCCTCTTAATGTCTGAGGCAAATGGAGGGATGAAACAAAAGTGTAATTGGAGGGAGCATGTGAAAAATTAAATGAATATAACGAAGGCCATAAGACATAGGAGCAGAAATCAGGACATTCAGCCCATCAACACTACTCCATTATTCAATCAAGGCTGATAAATTTCTCAATCCCATTCTCCTGTTTTCTCCCCGTAATCCTTGATCCCTTTTACAATCAAGAACTTATCCATCTCAGTCTTAAATATACTCAATAACCTGGACTCCACAGTCTTCTGTGGCAGTCAATCCCATAGATTCATCACTCTTGGCTGAAGAAGTTTCTCCTCTTTTCCATTCTAAAACGTCTTTACTGTAAGGCTGTGCCCTTGAGTCCTAGTTTCTCCCACCAATGGAAACATCCTCCCAACAGCCACTTTGTCCAGGCCATCCAGTATTCTGTAAGTTTCAATTAGATCGCTCCTCATCCTTCTAAACTCCATCGAGTGTTGACCCAGAGTCTTCAAATATTCCCCATATGTTAAGCTTTTCATTGCTGCAACCATTCTCATGAACCTCCTCTGAACCTGTTCTAGGTCCACTAAACACTTCCAGAGATATGGGGGCCAAATCTGTGCATAATACTCCAAATATGTTCTGACCAGAACCTTATAGAGCCCAGAGGTACATCCCTGCTTTTATATTCAAGTCATCTCAAAATGAATGCCAACATTGCATTTGCCTTCTGAAATAGTGACTCTGATAAAGTATGAAAGAAATAATAGCTCGAAAGATCCTCCGTTTTTACAAGAATTCAATAATAAAAATTACTTTTATAAAAGGCTAAGATAGGTGACCATGAGAATGAATGTATCCTGGCAAAGATTCAGTTATTCTGAGGAGCACAAACTATGCTCTCAAACGGGGTGCTCCCTCAATACTCAAAACAAGCTGTGGGTGACCCCTGCGGGACAACTTTATGTTCCTTCTTTGCTCCTATCTATCTTAATTGATTATGTGCATAATTGCACACACTTGTGCAAGGAGGGAATGGTTAATACTTTACTACAAACTTGGTGGCACCCAGATTTCGAGAAAGCAGCTGAGAAATGAGCTGAAGCATTCCTAATTTACGAATGCTGGAAAAGGGATGCCCTGCAGTTCTGGAACTATCCCCTTGCCTGGTGGGTCTTTTACTTGTCTCCAACTTGATTTTATAGAATTACTTAGCGTACATTGTTATAGATATTGTCTAGTAATAATAGATGTATTTAGTAGATGGATCAAGTCCATCCCAGTTACTGATAATATTGCTACAATAGTGGTGAAAAAGTGGGAAAATATCTGCATGAGTTAATAAAAACTCTTCAAAGTTTACATTCACAGGTACACTGAGCCTACCATTTTAGGGAGACTACCCTACCGTAGAACCTGGAGATTTTGTCCTGATTTTGTCCTGGGACCAGGGCAAATCGATGCCAAAGCAGAAAGGACAGTTTCAGGTGTTGCTGACTACTCCCACAGCTGTGAAAGTGCAAGGACAACTCTACTGGATTCATAGAAAGGACAGTGAATGATTCAGTGAAGAAACAGACAAGGACAAAGAAAAAATGCACTGGATACTGGTGATTTTGACGACTATGTGGGATTTACTTTGGGGGGCAGAAGACTTTCATGCTGACACTGCTTTGTCCCTGGGAGGTGACCAAGACGATCTATACATCATAATGCCTTTTTGTATTTGGCTTATCAAAGTGTCCAAATGATGGGAAAAGTAACTGATTGTTGGGTATGTGCTCATGCACTGCCCTATTCACAGCGAGGATATCCCTCTGTGGCTAGTCTCCTTTAGATGGCCTGAAGTAGCTGAATGGCTAATTCTCTGGTCGTCTGATGATTCAGACAGACTTAATGAAGTACAGGAATTGAACCTAACTGAAATTTGACTAAATTTGTTTATTTTCTTTACGATTGGTCCTCTGTCCTTAACAGAACACCAGGGTCCTTTTGGAAGGACCCTATTTCCGGGGCATGGAAAGGTGGATATTTTAGCTTAACCGCTTATAGTGGCAGCTATTTTATTTGCGGACTCAAGGCTTATCCATGCCTCCCCTCAGACTGATGGGGATCATGTTACATTGAGTATGTGGTTCTTCACCCCTGAGGACTAAAAGGTACCTCCCTGCTCTTTTCACATTTTTTAGTATGACTTCCCCCACTATTGGCTTTCATTTACAGGGCACTCAATTAAGTAGATTAAGGACAATCCTGGAAATTGGTGGTAGTGACACTGCAAATGTCCTGACTAATATTAATGCTGAAATTGTCGCTATCAGGACAGTAGCCCTTCAGAACTGCTTGGATTTGGACTTTCTACTTGCTAAGGAGGGTGGGACCTCTGCCACTGTAGGAAAGGAATGTTGGACTTTTATTCCTCACCGTTTCTCCAATATCACCGATCCCACAAGGCACAATACCCATAAAATTCAGCAGCTACACAACATGGACTCTGGTGAGATGGGTAGTACCGTGGAATGGTGGCCATTTAAGGATATTTTTGGGAGCTTTGGGAATGTCATTTTTCATCTTCCTCAGCCTTAGTGTCCTTACGGTGTTTCTCCTGTTCCCCTTTATTTTCCTCTCATCGAGCCTCTCACACTCAGCTTTCAACATCTTTCAGCTTTTGGGAATTCTATCAGTTATACATACCTCTATCCATCTATCGCATGCGTTAGACATCTTGTTGTCCTTGGACATATTGAGCAAATAGGCCTGGACTAGAACTCCCAAGTCTCTGCACGTCAGACTTCTGAATTTTCTCCCCATTTAGAAAACAGTCCATGCTTCTATTCTTACCAAAGTGCATGACCTCATACTTTCCACATTGTACTGTGTCTGCCAATTCTTTGTCCACTCTCCTAACTTGTCCAATTCCTTCTGCACCCTCCCTGCCTCCTCAATACTACCTGTCCCTCTAGCTATCTTTGTATTATCTGCAAACTTAGCTAGAATGCCCTCAGTACCTTCATCATGATCGTTAATGTATAAAGTGAAAAATTGTGGTCCCAACACTGACCCTTGCAGAACACCATTTGTCACTGGCTTCAATCCTGAGAAGGACCCTTTTATCCCCACTCTCTGCTTTCTGCCAGACAGCAAAACTTCTATCCATGCTAATACCTTCCTTCTAACACCATGGGCCCTTATCTTACCCAGCAGCCTCCTGTGCGGTACCTTGTCAAAAACCTTCTTGAAGTCCAGGTAGATAACATCCATAGGTTCTCCTTGGCCTAACCTGCTTGCTACTTCCTCAAAAAATTCTAGCAGATTTGTCAGGCATGACCTTCCCTTGATGAAACCATGCTGACTTTCCCCTATTTTACCGTACACTTCCAAGTATTCTGAAATCTCATCCTTCACAATGAACTCCAAAATCTTATCCATGACCGAGGTTAGGTTAATTGGTCTGTAATTTTCCATCTTTTGCCTTACTCCCTTTTTAAACAGGGTTGTCACGTTAGTGATTTTCCAGTCCTCTGGGACCCTTCCTGCCTCTAGCGATTCCTGAAAGATTATTACTAAAGCCTCCACCATATTTTCAGCTATCTCATTAAGAACTCTTGGATGTAGTCCATCTGGTCCAATGATTTATCCACCTTCAGACCATTTAGCTTTTCTAGCACCTTCTTGCTGATGGCCACCATACTCAGCTCTGCCCCCTGACTCTCTTGAATTTTTGGCATATTACTCGTGCCTTCCATCATGAAGACTAACGCAAAGTAATTATTCAGTTCCTTGGCCATTTCCTTGTTCCCATTACTATCCAGCATCATTTTCCAGTGGTGCAATGTTGACTTTTGCCTCTCTTTTTCCCTTTATATGTCTAAAAAAACTCTTGCAGTCTTCCTTTATATTACTGGCTAACTTACCCTCATATTTAATCTCCCTCCTTCTTACTTTGTTACCCTCTTTAGTCTTTGTAAGCTTCCTCTGATTTCCCACTGCCCTTCACCACATTATATGCTTTCTCTTTTCCTTTTATGCTATCCCTGATATCTCTAGTTAGCCATGGTTGCCTCATCCTCCCTATACCTTGCTTCTTTTCCCTTGGGATGAATTTTTGCTGTGTCTCCTGAATTACTCGCAGAAACTCCTGCCATTGCTGTTTCACTATCTTCCCTGTTAAACTCTCCCAGTCAATTCTGCCCAGCTCCTCCCTCAGCTTTTATTCAGCTGTAATACCATTACCTCTGATTCTATCTTCTCCCTCTCAAATTGCACAGTAAATTTTATCATAATATGATCACTGCCTCCTAAGGGTTCCTTCACCGTAAGCTCCCTTATCAAATCTGCCTCATTGCACAATACTAAATCCAGTATTGCCTGTTCCCTTGTGGGTTCCCCCACAAGCTGCTCCAAAAGGCCATCTTGTAGATATTCCACAAATTCCTTTTCTTGCAATCCACTGCCAACCTGATTTTCCCAATCCACCTGCATACTAAAAACCCCCTTGATCACTGTAACTTTGCCTTTCAACACACCGTTTATATCTCCTGGTGTATCTTGCGCCCCAGCTCCTGACTACTGTTTGGAAGCTTCTACATAACTCCAACTGTGTTTTTTTTATTTTTGTGGTTCCTCAATTCGACACCATCTGACCCTACTTTGTTTCTTACTATTGATTTAATTTCATAACAGAGTGAGGGAAGATTTTTTAAGGGATTTAATATCTCTGAAAGTGAATTAAACTTCAGCCAAGGACAAAATGTCGCCTAGATTAAGAGAAGCAAGAGAGGGAATAATGGAAACTCTGACCATTATTTTCCAGTCATATCTGGCTTAGTTGCAAAGCCAAAGGATTGACAGATAGCTAATGCCTTACCATTGTATTAAATAAAAGGGAGAAAGTAAGATCTAGACTGACTAATTACAAGCCAGTTGATCTCACTTTGGAGGTGAAACAACTATTGGAAAACGTTATGAACAAGATAACAGTTTTTTTTTAAAAGGCGTACATTAATCAGACACAGTTTGGTACAGACTTGTAAAGGGAATGTTATGTTTGATTAACGGTTGAATTTTTTGAGGAGTTCACAAGAAGAGTTGATAAGAGCAGTGCATTTAAT
Organism: Chiloscyllium plagiosum; assembly: GCF_004010195.1. NCBI lineage: Eukaryota > Metazoa > Chordata > Chondrichthyes > Orectolobiformes > Hemiscylliidae > Chiloscyllium > Chiloscyllium plagiosum. The sequence continues at coordinate 85,798,947 of NC_057710.1, forward strand.
GTAGTCTATTTGGATTTTAGCCAGTCTTTTGATAAAGTCCCACACAACAACTTGGCAAATTAATGTTTGATTGGTGGTAGACGTGTATGTCTGAGTGTGTGTGTATATGTGTCTATACATGTGTAGACAGGTTGCTCGTCTTTTCACCCTGCTGCATAGTAAATGTTCAGCAACCTCAAATAATTGGGGTAATGTATGTCTTTGTGACCAGCAAGCTATTTTTAGTGGGGCTGTGTAGCGTTCAGTATTATGACCTTCGCCAATTATGAAATGTATCAATTGGTAGAATTTCATGAAATTCAGCTAAATGTAAATTTTGAAGAGTTTCATGGATGGCTTGTCTTCATGACCTTCAACAAATTATCTCACACAGTTCTCTGCTATTCATCCTCTACACCACATCTCCATGGCACTCTACTTACGCTATCTTGTACTCACCTGCAGCAAAATGTTTGTCAGTGTCATGACCTTCTGCTATAGGGTTAAGGTGTCATAGGTGCCATAGTTAAAACCTAGATGTACATGCTGTTAAAGGCTGCTCTAAATTACCCAATCAGTTTAATGCTGTGTCTATCATCTGGAGGAATGCTGAGCAATCCAGCAAGGTGGTTAATAACCTTCTGAACGCTACAAGGGTAAAAGTGTGGCACCATTTTCTCTCTACTACAAGATACTCACTTTAGATTAGATTAGATTAGATTAGATTAGATTACTTACAGTGTGGAAACAGGCCCTTCGGCCTAACAAGTCCACACCGACCCGCCGAAGCGCACCCACCCAGTCCCATTCCCCTATATTTACCCCTGCACCTAACACTACAGGCAATTTAGCATGGCTAATTCACCTGACCTGCACATGTTTTGGACTGTGGGAGGAAACCGGATCACCCGGAGGAAACCCACGCAGACACGGGGAGAATGTGCAAACTCCACACAGAGAGTCGCCTGAGGCGGGAATTGAACCCGGGTCTCTGGCGCTGTGAGGCAGCTGTGCCACCGTGCCGCCCACAATGTTCTCCCAATGCACCAATTTACTGTCAAAGTTTATGGACTACCATTCATAACCTTGCCCTAACGGGTCTTACCCACCCTAACTACTTCTCCCCACCCAAGTTATTAACCTTCTCTACCTGATGCACTTTCTACTTAATCCTACTTGTGACACCTCACCACATCTGCTAACAATAGCTGCCAACCGTCACAGTTGCCTGGATATCTGTTTGTCCTAAAAGGCATGGAAGACAAGCATGCCAAGAGAATCCCAAGTAGGCAGAAAAGAGCCCTGAGACGCCTATTCCAATGCATGAGGTGGGTGCCTGTGCGTAACGTAGCCTATCAGCAGCATTGCAAAACAAAGTATTGGTGAGGTGCCAAGTGCATCTCACTGTTAAAGCCTTGTGTGGAAAAATTGGAAATATTTTTCTTTACATTCAGAATTCATTTTTCAGTTCTTGCCATATTTTTCCAACTGCATCACCCTTGCTCATATTGTTTGGGGCTGGGAAGATACTTCACACTGAATTGACCATACTGTAGAGGCTTTACTTTTTAAAATATTTTCACATGGGGTGAGCATTGCTGGAACAGTCAGCTTATCCCAAACTTCCCTTGAAAAGATTATAGTAATCTACCAACTTGACCAGCTGCAGTCCATTTTCAGGAGAAGAGTTTCAGAGGCAAGGACAGGGTGAGACTTTCTGCAACATCTGCTATCTTAACACCAGATCTGTCAATCAGGCAATGAGGGTCATTAAATGATTGACCACCATGCTAAGGGAGGGGGCAAGGGTTTGCTTTACAGGCTTCCTGCTTGGCAATGTCTCAATTATCTGCCAAGTAAGTACAGGCTATGGCAGGACAAGGCATTAAATTGGCATTAATTTTCCTGGTCCAGAAATAATCAGGAAGGTGATTGATCCCCGCCAGGTAAATGCCCTTGTGTCTAAACTTGCCTCTGAGGGTATTAAATGTCTCACATTGTTCCTCATTGAGGTTTATAGAGGAGAATTGCTTCCTGAACACCCTAGGTAGCTCCCTGAACACATCAGTCTCCTGATAGGTGCCCCTTTTTCCTCAATGCCCTATTTCCAACAGTCCATTTTACTCTGAATGACCTCTTCTTATTCTCCTTGTTATGATGTACAGCCAGCAGTGTTGTTAATAGTACACCCAAATCGGGAAGCAACTGGGTTTTGGCACTTGGAAGTCACCAAGAAGTCTTTAATCATCAGGCACACTATTTTCTCCAGATCTTTGTGACTTGAATAATCATTGAAAGCATCAAAGACATGGAGAATCATTTTAACAACCAGAAGAAATCAAACAAAGAATTAACCTGTATGTAGTTGAGCCTTTTAAATAATGTCGTTAAGTGGCTCTTTATGATGTTGAACAACCGTTATATGATATAAAGAGAGGACTTTGCTGGAGTGATGAGCTCAAAGCTATTATGGTTGGTGTCAAATCAACCTTGCATGTTACCAGTTCTGAATTCTTCCAGCTGACATTCACTATATATGCACTAACACTCTCACATTTATGGCACCAATATGATTCAGCGCGAATGTACACACGTGTACCTCAACCATCCTTTTGTAGTTCACAATTTCCAAGGGTATTTGTTAGGTAAGGGGTAAATGTAGGGGTATGGGTGGGTTGCGCTTCGGCGGGTCGGTGTGGACTTGTTGGGCCGAAGGGCCTGTTTCCACACTGTAAGTAATCTAATCTAATCTAATCTAATGTTGTCAATTTTTCACCTTAGCATTGCAATCTATCTGGCCTGTGTAAATGTTTGATGATTAATTCAATTCTATTTCTGTTGAAAATTTTATTGTAGCAAACCGTTAAATACAACCGAGTACAATTCTGTTTGTCAGTTTCTGAGAGAAACAAATTGTTACTAAGGACTGTTTTTGTCTTGCAGTAATATAACTAACTTCCATAGGAATTAGAAGTTAATTAGGAACTGAAATCTAAGTATGATATATCTATGCAATCATTGCACATCAGCTGGGTATTTCCCATTGTAAATTTAATTATTAGCAGATAGTGTGTTAATTAGCAAAGAGGCAAGCTCAGTTTGTAAAACAGACGTTAACTGAAACAAATACACCATTAAGTGATACTTATGTAATGCTTTTAATGTACAAAATGTTCCAATGCATTATACAGTGTAAAAGTACTTTATAATAATTTCAAAATGGCACAAAAAAACTACAGCAGGTACAAAATAATTAGCAGTATTAAGAAAGTCGCCACGAACATTCATTTTCAGGAATAGAACCACAAAACAAGAACCTAGGCGACGTGTCATGCAAACTTTATCCATATTATCTGTTAAATCTGAAACAATTTCTTCAAAGGCAGCTCCTTAAGAGTGAATAGGATAGATAGAGGTTGGAATGATGTAATGGAAAAGTCAGATTGGAGAAGTTGTTTAAAATGATAGATTAAACTGACCATCAGAAAATCAGTGTCTGAAGAACTATGAAATGCAATTTATCAGGAAGCAGAATTGGAAAAGATCCAAACAGGTGAAAAAGAAATAGCAATTTGGCAGCTTGCTTGAATGATTTTTAAATGAACTTCTAGCCCTCCCTCATAGAAAATATATCTGCAAGATACAGAGATGAAGCATTATTGTATTGTGTCAAACCAGGTTTTTTTCAACCACACCTTATAGCTAACACCCTCCAAACCAGGCAAATCCTATCCTGGTAAACATTTCTATACCCTCTCCAAAGCCTCCACAACCTTCTTGCAGTGTGGTGACAAGAACAGTATGCAATATTCCAAACATGGCCTGACTAAAATACACAGATATTTGAACTCTAGAGGAACAAAGAAATGGAAATTGTCTGTGAAAGTGATATTGAGGGCTCAGACAGCTCTCACTATTTTCCTGTTCCTACTTCTAGTCATTTTGTTCTTATATTCTTATCCTGGATGGTGTCCTGCGTTATGGGAATTGGCCCTTAAAACAAAGTGAAGTGAAAATTCAGAGGTGGAATGGTCAGAAAGGTACCCAGTTTATTAATGGGTGTGGATCAGGGTAAATTGTCCATATGAAATTCGAGTCATGCGACTCAAAATGGTTTAATTGATGAGATTTAATACTTTGAATATTTTTATTGATCAGGCCAGATTAGGGCAACGTGGTAGCTCAGTGGTTAGCACTGCTGCCTCACAGTGCCAGGGACCTGGGTTTGATTCCCATCTCGGGCAATTATCTGTGTGGAGTTTGCATATTCTCCCCATTTTTGTGTGGGTTTCCTTCAGGTGCTCCAGTTTTCTCCCATAATCCAAAAATGTACAAGTTAGGTGAATTGGCAGTTCTAAACTGTCCATAGTGTTCAGGGATGTATAGGTTAGGTGCATTGGTTAGGGGTAAATATAGAGGAATGGGTCTGGGTGGGTTACTTTTCGGAGAGTCAGTGTGGACTTGTTCGGCTGAAGGGCCTGTTTCCACACTGTAGGGATTCTATTTTATTCTAAATATTAGGATTGCAGTTTCACTCTTATTTATTTATGGGAACTTTTATTTGACAATAACAATAATGTTAGCCTGTCTCTGTGGAAATAAATCATTATACCTTGAGATTTGATCACTGACCCAAAGTTTTAATTATTACATATGAAAACACATTTATTGGAGGTGAAATTGGTCTTGAGCCTTTGCTCATTGGAGGGCTGATCAATTTTCTATTGAAAAGCATTAGGGATGTTGTAAAACAAGTGACTGTGTAACAGCTCCAACCTAGTTTCATCTCCATGGACATAGTTATCAATTGTTTGATCTGTTTTTGTGGTGGCTTAACAGCAACAGGAGAAAAGAAATGCACTTATATATGCCATAAGTTAGGATATCTGAAAATGCTGTCAATCTAATGGAATGTAGTCATTGTTGTAATTCAGAAATATTGCAGACAATTTAGGCACATCAAGCTCCCACAAACAGCAATATGATAATGACTGGAAATATCTATTTTAATGATGTTGATTGAGAGAGCTAGATATTGGTTCGGACACTAGAGTTAACGGCTTGCTGTTGTACAAAATAGTGCCATGGGATTTTTTTTGTGTTGACCTCAGAAGATTGACAATCTTTTGTTTAAGATCTGAAAGATGGCATCTCTGCCAGGGCAGCACTTCTTCAGGAGTGGAATGTTGATTTGTTTTTTTTTTGTGCTCAGGTCCTGTAGAAGGACATGAAACCACAACTTACTAACTTGGAAAGTCTGAGTGTTTCCAATGAGTGTTTCCGAGCTATGGCTGATGTGTATTCAAGACATCTAAAACAGCATCTTTAGTTTCATATTACTCATTGGTTTCATGTTTAGGAAGGAGGCTTCTTTTATCAATCCATATTCAAGTGTAGTTTTAATCTGGATTCAGTAACTGAGAAAGAACATTTAATTTGAAATAATTGAATCTGAAAACTAATATTCAATAGTGCATGTTTGTAATAATCTGTCATACTTAGCATGTCTTTAAAGTCACAATGGAAATATAGTTTGATTCTCAGAAGCAAAATATGTGTATATCATTAAAGGATTAATGATTGTTATCTATTTTTCTGCCAATGGACAGCTACTGACATGAGCTGCACACTTGAAACATTGTGTGTATTTCTTATCTACACAAAGACAAGCATACACAGTTGCAAATATACAACACACACATATTTAAAGCAAGCATACAATCCCCTCTGTTCAAATTTGAACTGGCGCCAATTAAATAATCAATGTCAAAATTAACAAATAATATCTTCTTTCCCAGGTAGTGGTGATTCAGCTCTTGCAAACATCGGACAAAGGTATATTTGGAGGCTGTGCTGGAAGTTTCCCAGCCGTAAACTTCATCAAAATGCATATCAAAGTGTGGATTATCCTAAAAGTTGAATTCAAAAGACAAATTAGCTATTTTATCATTTATTATTTAGCTTTACTATTTAAGGAAACCAGCAAAAGACATTGTTATCTAAAATAAACTAAATAAAACATTTTAAGAAAATTTCCTCCACTTAACTGCATCATTTCCCTACTTGTTCCTTCCACCATATTCACCATAAAGAATAAAACATTTAAGAAGGTTTTATGGTGCAGTACTATCTCACCTGCCCCAGAGGTGTGCCTGAACAGGATTGATTAGAAGTATTTTGCTTTAAGAAATGCTAACAGCAAAATCATATTCTAATATCAATATTCTTTGTTCAGTCTATTAATATTGTTGGAGTGAAATTCCTCAGAATTCTAGTGTCCGGCCATTGTTACAGTGATTGTCAACAGAAAAACACAAAGAATGGTGGAGATCAAACAATCTCTGCAATTTCTGGGAAGAAATTTCTGGTCCTTTATGGTCATTTATGCAGCAAAAGACAAGAAGAGGCAAAGCTGAGGCTGAGGTCACTGTATCAGATCCCACTCCTTAGGTTCATATGGATTTGCTGTATGAGTGAATTTTGGAACATAGGGTGAAAACAAAAAGATCAGTCTTTACATGAGTTAAAGTGGATATCATTGGTGAGGTTCAGGCTAGACAGAATTTTTTTTCAAATGAAGTACTTTTGCAGATGTGCTCCTTCCGCAGGAAGTCCAATGGAAGAAAGACTGGAACTGGGAAATGGCAGAAAGTGAAAGCTTGGGAAACATTATTGCAATTTAAGTGCAGACATTAATGTGTCCAGCTTTGTTAGTGCTGTAGATATACCTGTTGCAGTGTTTGTACTGCTTGTCCAATGGTGATGAGATGCCCTCCCACTGGTCTTGCAAACTCTGGCAGGACAGCACCGGAGGGTACTGGCAGTTACAATCCAGTCACTAAAGCTAAGGTTGCAATCCATGGACAAACAAACATTAAAATACATTCAAAACATACATCAATAATTACTTGGTATTACAGAATTTAAACTTTGCTAAAAGGGACAAAAGTTGATGCTTCTTGTCTTGCAAGCATCAGAACTGGTATACAAGAAACTGATTTGACAAATGGGACACAAATTTCTACAGCACAAGGGTGGTGATTGGTTGAGTCATCATTGGCATGGCTATGTAATAGCAAAGTTAACTGGCAATGTTAATTCAGCATAGCGTTATTGTCATAGCACCTACCTTCATGCCCCCAATTTGCCACAACATTCTTGGGGTGCTGTAAACTTTCAGCCCTGGCATCAAGCCATGCTTAATGGAAGCATGGATTGGAGAATCATTGCAAAACTACGACTGCCATGGAATGATTCTGGCAACTTGCAAAATTTACCCTTAACCATTTGTCAATATGGAGGGAAGTGTATGATTGGAGGAAGTGTTACATTAGGTCTAATGCATACACGTTATACAGCAGTACTGGCAAAATATGAAAGTAGAACAGTTAGAGAAGATAATGCTCAATGATCATAATTATTTTCTAATTTAGGAATGAGTTTTCATTTTTTTACATATTTTAAAGATACGAATTATAAAGATGTAAAGATCAGAAGTGCAAAACACACGTGTGACATTGTTGGAAAGAGGAATAAGTAATACAATATAGATCAAGCTCATTTAGTTTGTTCAAGATCGAGCTACTTACTTGGTCTGCTTCTTTTCCATCCACAAGTTTAAGATCTTCAAGAAACCATGTATTGATTTTCTCAAATTGTTCATCTTGACTCGAAGCTATGTTTTTCACAAAAGTGATTTGCACCTCTTTACAATTTGTTACTGAAGTAAAAAGATGTGTATAGTGATGTAGATATACTCAAAATAAATGTCACCATATTAAACTGACTTCACAAAACATCAAAACATGAAATTAAAATATAAAATCAAAACTTGATTTTTCTTGCAATGTTTTGTCCTCAGTTTACTGTAAGAAAGAATGGTTTCCATTCAATGTAAATTCTGTTTTTAATTGATGGTGGGCAAGAGAAAAGGATAATGTTATTTTGTGTGAATATTTTCCATAAAATTGTTAAAACATCAAATTAAAGAGTTGGCTGAAGGAATAAATTGTGTTGCAAATTGGAAAATACAGATTAGCAATTTAGATATTATTCTGTCTATATATCAAAATGTGACTGAACAGAAAGTTCTGTGCATATTAATTATGCAATCACAACAAAGAAAACCTTCAAAAAAAATTAGAAAAATAACAACTCAATATTTCAGTGAGACATTTCTTTTTATTAAGGGTAATCAGAAGAGTGATTTTGGAATCTAAAAGTATATCACTAGCTAATGACCCTTGATCAAAAGGTGAACATGTACCAACTTTGAAATGAGCTTGGCTTTGCTGGCCATTTTAAAGCAAGATTCAGTCATTATTTCAAACATGAAGAAGGCAATTGTGCAAGAAAATGGACATTTTGAAACTACTGCGCAGCTTGTAACTTAATATCTAAATCATAAAATCATTGATGTAATTGCATCACACACTGCCCAATGTTAGTTACATCATATTTAGATGATAAGGCTGGATTATATCTGAGAGCAGATTCCCTACACCCAATAAAAATATTAGGTCCAGCCCACCTTAACCTACCTGGTGCACTTTGTGTTAAATTTATAGGTAGACCTTTAATTGTTAACTTAAATAATTTAATGAAGTGAGACTTCTGCCACTGGGAGGAAATCTTGCCTCATTGAGGTGCTGATTAATTTCAGTACTGCTGGGCACAGTCAGTTAGCCATTCAGAGCAGTCAGAACCAGGACGGTTTCCATATAAAGGACGAGGAGCCACATGTCGGGGAACCCATTGCCCATCTTGACCTTTTCTGCCCCATTTTTGGCTGTTTTCCTCATGGAAAGAGAGAAAGGCAGGTATTGCAGGAGAGGAAAGTGGGTGGCACAGCTCTTACATTTGATGCAGGTAGAAAGGGTTTGCCAAGTGAGTGAATAGGCAGTGCAGAGGGCATACAGGATTGGTGGTTACATGAATTTGGGGTTGTGAGTGAGCAAGCAGAGATGTTACAGGCAATAGAGAGTGCTAGAGCACAAACTTTGTTGAACATGGGTACAGTAGCAGAGATAGAGTGAGTGTAAGGTACTGGAGAGAGGATGATGGCATTAACTTGGTTAAGTGGTGAACCTAATTGAGCTTCTTACTGGCTGACATTACTATTCATTCCTATACTTGCCCAGTTGGCAAACTTGGATCAAGCTGGCCTGGACTGGTGTCATGGCCTCCTCTCGGAATCCTGGAGGAAAAGGATGTCTTGTGCCTGCACTATCTGAACCAGCAGGACCCTGAGGTCCCTGTCCATAAATCAAGGTGCAAACTTCCTCCTGTTTACCACATTTGGGGAAAATGTTAGGAGCTGTACAGAACAGCTCGGGACTCACGTCATTTATCCAGGTGCACAATAATAGCCAGCCTCTCATTTTTAAACCTTGCCCGCACTTGATCTAGATTGCCCAAAGAAAATGCATCCTCTCAGCATCTACTTGTCAACCATCTCAGTCTCCTAAACAGTAAAAGAAGATCACCTCTCATCCTTCTAAACTTCAATGAATATAGACCCAAATCAACTCAAATTTCCTCATAAGTCAAATGTAGTTTGGGAATTAGCCTAGTAAAGTGTTTCTGTTCTGCTTCCAACATATGTTTATGCGTCCTTCATGGATGTGGGCATTGCTGGCTGGACCAGCATTTATTGCCCATCCCTAGTTGCCCTCGAGAAGGTGGTGGTGAGCTACCTTTTTAAACCACTGCAGTCCACCTGCTGTGGGTCAACCCACAATGCCATTAGGGAGGGAATTCCAGGATATTGGCACAGTGACAGTGAAGGGACAGTGAAACATTTTCAAGTCAGGGTGGTGAGTTGCTTGGAGGGCAATGTGCAGGTGGTGGTGTTCCCATGTATCTGCTGCCCTTATCCTTACAGATTTAAGCACCGATGGTTTTGGGAGGTCTAAGGATCTTTGGGAAATTTCTGCAAATTATGGATAGTACATACTACTGCTACTAACTGTTAGTGGTAAAGGAAGTTGATGTTTGGGGATGAGGTGTCAATCAAGTGGGCTGCTTTGTCCTGGATGGTGTCAAGCTTTGCATGTTATTGCAACTGCACTCACCCAGGCAAGTGGGGGGTATTCCATAACACTCTTGACTTGTGCCTTATGGATGGTGGAGAGGCTTTGAGGAGTCAGGTAAGTTACTCACTGTAGTATTCCTAGCCTTTGACCTGCTCTTGTAGTCACTGTGCTTATTGGCAAGTTTATTTGGGTTTCTAATCATTGGTAACACCCATGGTGTTGAAAGTGATGGTAACATTATGAATGTCAAGAGGTATTAGTGATTGTCTCTTTTTGGAGATGGTCATTACCTGGCATTAACACAGCATGAATGCTATTTGCTATTTTCCAATCTAAGTCTGGATATTGTCAAGATCGTTCTGCTTCTTGTATCTGAGGAGTCATGAATGATGCAGAATATTATGCAAACATCAGCAAATATTTCCACTTCTAACATTATGATGAAGGGAAGGTCATTAATGAAGCAGCTGCAGATGGTTAGGCCTAGGATACTACCCTGAGAAACTCCTCCTGGAATGGAAATGATGATTGCCAACAAGAACAACCATCTTCCTGTGAGCCACATATGACTCCAACCACCAACGAGTTTTCACTTGGTTCCCATTGATTCCAGTTTTCCTAGGGCTCCTAGCAAAGATGTCACACTGAGTCAAATGCAGCCTTGATGTCAAGGGCTGTCACTCTCACCTCACCAGTACTTCAGGTGCACTTTCCTCAATGACCTGTATAGCAAGAATTTCCTATAAATCTATCCTCCTTCTAATAAAAGCAAATATACTACATTTGCCTTCCTAATCACTTGTTGTATCTTCATGTTAACTGTTTGTGAAACCAGGTATTGTGAGCATGTGAAGAGATGGCATTTTCATAAAAATGTCACTGGACCAGTAATCTTTATGATCATGCTAATGCTCTGGGAATGTGGGTTCAAGTCTCATTATGAGACTATGATGGAATATAAAAAGGGAATAATATCTAGTATTGAAAGTGCACCTGAGTAATGATGATCATCATTGATTGTCATAAAAACAAATTCAATTCATCATTTAGGGAAGGAAATCTGCTGTCCTTATTAGGCCTGGCCCTACATGTAACTCCAAATCCACAGTAACGTATTTGATTATTAACTACCCTCTAAATTGACCTGATAAGTTAGTCAGGTCATGAGCAATTTGAGGATTTGGTAACAAAATAAGTTTTAAAAAGGAGATTGAGCGAACTCCCCTCTTTTTAATCCCCTTGTTTGGCCAAAACAAAGATTTCTAATTCTTTTTTACAAAAATAGCTATATCATAACCAATTAAAATGAAGTACATGACAAAGTTAATGAGGCAATTTTAAGGTTTTCTTACTTACTAATTTTATTACTTACTATTCTTGAGAAAATTGATAAAACACTCCATCCAACACACAAAAATAGCGATATAAAATTTTAAAAGGGGATGATGTGTACTACAATAGAATGGTCAAGCATATGTAGATTAAAAACTCTCTGGCTACCACTCTGCCAAATAGCTACTGAAATATGATTCATTAATGTATTTCTGAGTCTGACTTCATTTTGTTTCTAATCTGGATACTTGCAATCAATCATTCATGTTTAATGTGTGCAATTTATCAGACTTGCTGAAACATCTACGTTGAAACAAAAAAGTGTAAATTTTTTGATGCTTGACTCAATTGACTGTGTTCAATATATTTTGATTAGCTGATGATTTCAGTTCAGATGATTTTATTTTTAATGCACTGATTTCCCAAACTTGTTGCAGTCTGTGGTAAGTTTATCAATGCCACCATTTCGGGTCCATGTTCCTTCCTTTTTAAAAATAATTTGAAATGGTTTTAAATTATCTGGACACATTTCCAGTCACAGCTAACAATATCACACTTTGGATGCAGAAAGATCTAGCCCTGGCAATACTGAAACAGTTTGTGGTGATGGGAGAATCCAAACGACCATCACAACCAGAATTGAAACTATTTTGGATTCAGAAGGATCAGATCACAGTAGAGGACATCATTTTATTAGGGGGAATAAGAATGATCATCCCAAGCAAGGATCACCGTCAGATGTTGACAGTTCCACCAGGGTCATCCAGAGGTTTCCAAAATGAAGATGCTAGCAAGAGATTATGTCTGATGGTCAGGACTAGATGCAAACATATTGTGTTGGTGGGACAGTGCCCAGAATGCCAACAAGGTCAAAATTACTAGTAGCAGCTCCCCCACATTTGTGGGAATTGTTGGGTAAACCCTGGACTGCTTATATGTCAAATATTCAGGTCCTTTCATAGGCTCAGTGTCCTTAGTCTTTGTGGATGCCCATTCAAAGTGCCTGAATATGTATAGAGTTAATTTGTCAAACATGGGGACAAAGATTAAAAAAAAATTCACAAATCTTTTGCAATACATGGACTCCATGAAGTGTTGGTCATTGTAAAAGGACCGTCACTTGAGTATTTCCTAAAAGTAAATGATACTTGATATATAACGACAGCTCCACACAATCCATCATTCAATGTTCTGGCAGAAAGAGCAGACCAAATTTTGAAGGCAGGCTTAAAGAAACAGCAACAAAAAACAGAAGTTGTTGGGAAAGCTCAGCAGGTCTGACAGTATCTTTGAAGAGAAATCAGAGTCAACATTTCGGGTGTTGTGATCCTTCCTTTGATTTTTCTTCCCAGATGCTGCCAGACCTGCTGAGCTTTTCCAGCAAATTCTGTTTTTGTTTCTAATTTACAGTTCTTTTAGTTTTTATTAAAGAAGCAGCCTACAATTTCACTAGATACCAAACTATCCCAGGTTCCTATTTGGTTATTGCAACACACCTCAGGGATAGCTCCAGCAGAGTTGTTAATGGGGACAAGACTCCGCACCAGATTAAATCAGATCTTCCAGGTGCTGGGGTGGTGGGGGTGGGGGGTGCTGGGGTGGGGGGGGGGGGGGGTGGTTGATGTGGGTGGGATGTGCATTGGCATCAGGGATGCCAATTCTGCATACAAGACTCTGTTTAGCGAGAGAGACAGTTTACTTCAGGGGATGATGTTTAATATAGGTACCACAAGAATGGTCTTGTATGGGTAAGAGGCAAGGTCAGGTCCAGGGGTAGGTGTGACAGTCCTGGATGAGCACATGGACCATATGAAACCAGCAAATGCTGCAGAATCAAAACATGCCCAGCTTCTCAACTGCCTTTCTGAAAGTTCTGGAACCCATGGGTTCTCCCTCTCTGTCAAGCCTTGAAAGTAACTCGGAAGTTGATATGAACACGGCAAATATCACTCTCAATGCCTTTGCTACCTGCAGAAGAGAGTGAATTTCTTCTGTGTCACCCCAGTAACAAGAGTTGAGCTACTGTGTATTACACGCTGCCTGTATCAGAAGCAGAGTTTGGAGGAACTTGACCCAGTGGTAAAATGCCCCAGGAGCAATGACAAAAAAAGAACTGGCCTATGTCCTTGGACTCAGAGGGGGATAAATGTAGAGACTATGATGAGGTCAGCCAGTTGGACTTCAGAATGAGTTCACGACTGGGACTGTTAACCTGGTCCATTCAGGGAACCCTGGCTGATAGATGTAAACAAAAGTATCAGCTGTTCTCTTCACACTGAGAACTAGCTCTGACAGTATTGGATCAACGTCAATGACTCTCTACATGTAAATGAAGGAAGACTTGCTGATGGGACACTGGCCTCAGGCATTATTTTAGAGGATAACTGGAAGCAGAGACTATCTTGTAAAATGTACAGTTTTTTGGATTTTCCAGTGTTTGATTTTGATGAGGCAGGCACACTAACCTGAACATATGAATGCCTGATCTACCTTCTCCTGAAGCTGGCTTCCACACCAGGGGAACTGTTTTGTAAAGATTATTATATTTAGATTAGTCTTTTTCTCTTTTGTTCCAGAAATGTATTACATTATTGTTTAGGTGAGACATTGATGCCAGGCCCAAATCTGCTCGGATTGATGCCAAAGTGCCCATGGCAGTATTCAAAGAACAGCAGAGTTGCCACTGCTGGTGTTGTGGCCAATACTTATACCTCATTCAACATCATCGAGGAATAGCTTATCTATATATTATCATGAGTTGATTGTTGAGTTTGAAACATATAAGAGTGATATTGAATAATTTATGTGCTTTTCTGAAAATTAGTAGAACTGCTACAACTAATTAGAGGCATATTACTGTCAAACAGGAGTGAGGGCTTGAGCTGATTTTCTACATTTGTGTAGCCAGTAAAGTGGAGCCAGTGGTAATGGTTTATTGGAATTTTTGAGTCTCTCCGTTATTCCCTTATATGCTTCAGTGCTGGTTACTTCCATGAACTATATATGCACATGTGTAATATTCATTTTACAAAAACATAACTCAAGGGTGTAACTAAAGCTCCACTGAGAACTGAATTGGATGTGGGATGTTTTGTCCTTTCAAATGTTGTTATCCATTTGAGGAATTGATAGACATTTTTATGAGATGTGATCTAGTGCGAATCATTAATCGGCTTTATGTTACAGACAGCAAACGAACATACAGATAATAACAGTTAAAGCAAATCCCACTTCTTTGTTCTATCCCATGTCTATCCTCAAAAAAAGGGAGAAATATTAGGTTGGATTTTGCAGTATCAGTATGGTGACATTATCACCATGGAACTTTGGAGAAGCCCTATACCATCCAGAGTGCGATGTGAACTATTAATGTGCTAGTCCCAAGTTGTAGTGTTTCAATTAAAGCTACGTCTGACAGTTTGCTACATCAATAGACAAAATAGAATCAACATAATTTAGAGCTACTGCCAAATTAATGACACTTTCAAATTTTACACTTCTATTTTCAGCACAAGGAGTCTCCTCTCAATTCACAAACTCTTAATTATGAAGCTGGTACCATTTTAAAAGTCAAAATTGATTCACTTTTTAAACATTACTTAACATTAAACTTGTAAAAAGTATGACTGATTTTGTTACAAAGTAAATTACTGTGACCCAATTGTTTTAATACATGTTTTTTTAAAAAGAGTCAAAGATGCAGTCATTGCACAGAATTAAGCAATACAGCTTTCTATAACAATCTTTTCAGTCCCACCCCTTTCTAGATCCATATGGCCCTGTGCATTTCTTTCCTTCACACAAAATCCTTTCCAATCAGTGATCATCTCTGCTTCCACCACCTTCATATTTTCAATCCATCACTCATTAAAAAGTTCTTCCTCAAATCCCACCCTGCATCTCTGACACAAAATCCTAAATCTGTGTCCTTCAGTTTTTGTACCATCAGCTGATAGGAATACTTTTTCCTTGTCTGCCTTATCAATATAATTGCACAAAATTATTTCACTTTTCAAGTTTCTTTTATGCTTTTGCTTTTGTAAAATGATTTCTATTGAAGGTGAAATATTCCAATGTATTTTTACAATAGCAGTTTTTTCTTTAGGTTTTGAGGTGCAGAGTGTAATTCTTGCACACAACTTCCACCCAAATTTAGCCTGAGCTGCAGGGTCCCATTGTAATCCATGACAGGACCTGAGAAGTGCACCTCCTCTGCTCACCTCCATTCTCCATCTGCACACCTCCATCCTACCCCCCAAAAAAAACACCCACCTCCAAGGCAGCCAGAATTCTCCCCATTAGAATCGCAACATGTTTGTGGGAAGTTTATTTGATGTCACTAATAGTGCTGTCACTGCAATGCTCATCACAAAATCTGGGCCATTAATAAATGAAATTTCCTGTTCCTTAAAAGAGCTGTCTGACTTGGTTTGGGTATCACTTATAGCTGCAGGTCCTCAGCCTAGGCTTTGTAAATAGCATGCTTAAACTTTTAGGGCTGGTCTTTCTCTTGACCATATCTATTGCATAAGAAGAAAAGTCTTAAAGCTACATATCTCTCATGAGCTTTGGATCACCCAAAGCTACTTCAATATTTTTTGAAGTCTTGTCACTGTGGCAATGTTGGAGACATAGATGCCAACTGATACACAATAAAATCCCACAAACTGCAATAAACTAATGTCTGGATGATCTTTCTTTACTAATGTTGATTAAAGTAAAGACTTGTATTTTTTTCTTCAGAACAGTTTCATGGGATCTTTTATATCCACTTCAGAGGCAAACTTGATCTCAGTTTAATGTCTCATCCAAAGGATTGCATTTCAATCCGTGCTGCCTTCCTCAGTGCTGTACTCAAAGTATGTCAAGTCTCGAGGGTGGGTTTCGTACCCAAAACCTAGTGATTCAGAGGTTGGCTATGATCTGTGATAGCCACAGCAAATAGAAGAAAGTAAAACGATGCATTTAAGTTTACAATTGCACTTATTTAAGTTACATTGAACTCCTTCTGTGGCGATATAACTGTAATGGCAAAATGTGATCTGCTTCTACCTCAACCATTGCTGCAATTAGCTAACTGAACATTTGAACATGTTTAAGCACTTTTAATCATGAAAGGCACTTCTTGCATTTTTGTATCTATCATGCAATAAATGTAGTTTTTTAAAAAATTAAAATTATGCCAGATATCATCGAGAGTAATGGTGGCTCAGAGGTATTTTTCCAGGGCTACTAACAGTTCCGAAGCAATAATGAAATGCTGCAACTGCAGGCTACAGAAAAATGACTGAACTAATACAAAAGATAAACCCAGTGAATTTATAAAATAAACCCATCAATTTAAGAAACTTTAAAAAAAAGGAAACAGACCCCAATCATGATCAAACCTAAAAACTCAGAGATCCAAATACTTTGTGTGCAGCTGCAACCAAGATAATTGTACAGCAGATGACCTATAAAAGATTTTTAATTTAAATTTCAATCAAACATTTAATTGTTGTCTTCTATTTTTATGAATTATTAAGTCTCCAATGGTTTACTTCTTAAGATAAATTATTTTGTGATTGAATTAAATTAGCATTTATTCCCTTGTAGTTTGCTTAAGAGGTACTTACAATTTACAGAGTTAATGAGGACAGTTTGGTACTGTATATAAGTACAGAAGTTACCTGAACTGCAAAGGTAATACCTTTCATCTTCCTGTGTAGTTGTCATTACTTCAATCACAGCAAATAAACGATCTCCATTTGGATGAAACATTTTCTTCTTTAGTGCTTTTCTGAGTAAGGCTGCCATTTTCTTAAGCAGACTTTCAGATGTGCAACATTTGGCAAACTTACTTCACTCACTGTACCTGAACACAAATCAGAAGCTATCATGTATACAATCTGCATTATGGGAACTAAGTGATGTTTCTATGGATTTAAACACTATGATACACAAAACATGATTGGATTGCAGTTTCAATCAATATTCCAGCAGGATTGGTCCCAAGAGAAATGTCTAGTAAGTCATTTGCAATCCATATAGATTCCATTATAGTCATTAGTTGAGATATTGATTTAATAGTATTTTCCATTAGGAAATTTACTGTACAAGATGGAAATAAAATATATTTTGAAGTTAAAATAGTGTCACAGTTCATAAAAATTGTCTTTGTCAGTAGATTTGCTGTGACTATCATCTAAAATATTAAATTTTCTTGCCTGATAGTTTCTCTAAAAAAAAAGTAGTTTCAATGCTGAGTGACAAGTTTATCTTCATTGTACTAGCCATGTGGAATGTTGCTTTCAATATTAGCTTCTTACTGCCATTTTAGAAAATTTATGTTTTTATTTTTGTATCTAAGTACTAATCAACCTGTGTGTGTGGCCAAATACTATTTATTCTGTCACTAACTTTTGAAGATGCTGTTTTTTTTGTTACATGTTGCTGGTTTACATTATGTGCAACTAATGTTCAAATCTGGGAGTTTTATGATGAATAGTTTGAGAGTTTTGTAGATGTACAAGATAACTGTTCTTTTCCAGATTTCTCCTTTTGGATATTAAATTACTGCCATGCAGGGGATACAATTCTACACTAGATGGGGATGATAAAATAGCTTGTCCACTACCTTAACAATAAATATGAGTAGGCTAGTTAATTGTGCGGTTAAGTGGAAGTATCTTAGTGATGTTTATCTTATCTTCACCTACTATAATCAGTTCATACATCCACAACAACAAACAGATATACTAGAATTAGAATTAGAATCCCTACAGTGTAGAAACAGGCCCTTCGGCCCAACGAGTCCATACCGACTCTCCAATGAGTAACCCACCCAGACCCATTTCCCTACCTTATATTTAACACTGATTAATAACCTACATTATGGGCAATTTAGCATGACCAATTCACCTGACTTGCACATCTTTGGATTGTGGGAGGAAACCGGAGCACCCAGAGGAAACCCACGCAGACACGGGGAGAATGTGTAAACTCCACACATTCCAGCCTGAGGCTGGAATTGAACCTGGGTCCCTGGCGTTGTGAGGCAATAGTGCTAACCTCTGCCATGTTTCCATCAAAAGTGGTAAGAATGCAGATGAATGGAACTGTATAAAATCAATTCCCCAAAGTAGCATTCAATTTTAGTGCAGGTAAAATGATATAGATCTAATTTTTGAGCTATGCTCAAAGTTTATTCATATATTGTGACATTTATTTAAGTTTTCCAGATTAAAACCTAACATTATTATTAGTAGGTATTCCAACCAAAGTTATCTCAATCATCTCAGTTAGCGTAACTCACTGATGTGTGGCATCACAAGACCATCTGCAGTATACTCTGGATCTTTTGAGAAATATGGAAACTTTCCAATGTTTGCTACATATTAAAAAGGTAAAGATTCTTCTTGCAAATATTACATATTGATATGCAAAAATCTTTGTGTTATATCTGAAATTTAGTATGCCAGTCAAATCTAGGCCTGTAATATTCATACATACACCTAATTTGCCTTTCCATTGCCAGGTTAGCATCAGTGAACTATCTCTATGTGCCTATGTGCTGACGTCATTGACAAATTGATGTTTGCTTTCAATCCATGAGATGTAGGTGCATAATGCACTTTTGTGGCCTAGAAAAGATTGCAGCTAAACAGGGTGCAACCTTTTGGGCAGCAGGAATGATAAGTGAAATAATATGCAGCTGCCCTGGGGATGAGGAGATATACTGCTATTGTAAATGACAGTGGTGTTCACCTGAGCTACCATGCTGTAAATTTGCATGCCAGCACTGCCATTTTATTATAAATCTTGTTTTCTTGGGACAGACCATCAGTCTTTTGTACCCTGATGGAGGAAGCTTATCTTATGATGTCAATTAATCCTTTCAGCTCCTCAATTAAACCCACACAACATTTGGGAAACCAAGAAACAATACCAGACTAGAGTCCCACACTAACCACACGAGGACATATTGACCGTGACAAGGCTTACATGATATAATTGGCTGCAAAATGAAGTTGAGTAGAATCTGACAACAATACAACCGTCCCTGATGAGCTCAATGCATTCTATGCTCATTTTGAACAGGAGGTCAGTGAAATGATGTCACCTGCTCCAACAGCCTCAGATGCGCCTGTATCCACAATCATCATGCAGACCTCAGATTGGCCTTCAAGAGTGAACTCATGGAAAACGACTGGCCCGGATAGAGACCAGCTGCACACTCAGATCCTGTGTGGAACAGATTAGATTAGATTAGATTACAGTGTGGAAACAGGCCCTTCGGCCCAACAAGTCCACACCGACCCGCCGAAGCGAAACCCACCCATACCCCTACATTTACCCCTTACCTAACACTACGGGCAATTTAGTATGGCCAATTCACCTAACCTGCACATCTTTGGACTGTGGGAGGAAACCGGAGCACCCGGAGGAAACCCACGCAGACACGGGGAGAACGTGCAAACTCCACACAGTCAGTCGCCTGAGTCGGGAATTGAACCCGGGTCTCTGGCGCTGCGAGGCAGCAGTGCTAACCACTGTGCCACCGTGCCGCCCACAACAGCTGGCAGGAATCTTTGCAGACATCTTTAACCTTTTCTTACTCCGATGTGAGATCCCCACCTACTTCACAAAGACCACTATCATCCCAGTGCCAATAAAAAAATCAGGCAGCTTGCCTTCATGACTACTGCCTGGTGGCTCTGACATCCATCATTATGGAGTGCTTTGAGGGGTTAATAATGGCACACATCAACTTCAACCTCCCAGACTGCCTTGATCTGCTACAGTTTGCTTACCATCTTAGGTCCACTGCAGACATCTTCTTCCTGGCCCTACACTCATCTCTGGATCATCTGGAAAACAAGGCCCTTATTTATTGACTTTAGCTCCACCTTCAACACCACAATTCCAACCAAGCTCATCCCCAAACTCTAAGACCTAGGACTCTGCTCCCCACTCTGCAATTGGATCCTTATCTTCCTGACCCCAGACCACATTCAATAAGGACAAGCGACAATACCTTGTCCACAATAATCCTCAACACCGGTGCCCTGCAGGACTGTGTACTCAGCCCTTTACTGTTCTCCTTATACACTGATGATTGTGTGGCCAAATTCAGATCTAACTCCATTTACAAGTTTACTGAACACACCACCATAGTGGATCAGATTTCAAACAATGATGAGACAGATTACAGGAAGGAGAAAGATAGCTTAGTGGCATGGTGTAAACTCACCAATCTCTCCCTCAATATCAGCAAAATGAAGGAGCTGGCCATGAACTTCAGAAAGTGGAATGAAGAACACTTCTGAGAGGTGTGAATGTGGAGATGGTTTAGAACTTCAAGTTCTTAGGAGGAGGTATCACTAACAATCTGTTCTGATCCATTTATGTTGTCAAGAAAGCACACCAATACCTCCACTTCCTCAGAAGGCTAAGGAAATTCAGCATATCCACAATGACTCTTATCAATTTTTATAAATGTATCATAAAAACATCCTATCCAGATATATCACAGCTTGGTATGGCAACTGCTCTGCCCAAGACCACAAGAAATTATAGACAGTTGTGAATGCAGCCCACTCCATCACGAAAACAGCCTTCCTTCCATAGACTCCATCTCTCCTTCCCATTGCCTCAGGAAAGCAGCCAATATAATCTAAGATCCCTCTCACCCCAGTTAAACTCTCATCCACCCTCTTCCATCAGGTAGAAGATACAAAAGTTTGAAAACACATACCAATAGTTTCAAAAACAACATTTTCCTTGCTGTTAGCAAACATATGTACAGACCTCTTACGTATTAGAGATTCTGCACTTTCTCTTTAGCTGTAACACTATATTATGCATTCTGTTCTATTATCCTGATATACTTGTATATGTATGATTTGTCTGGATACATGCAGAACAATACTTTTCACTATATCTCGGTGCATGGAACAATAATAAACCAAACCAAAGAGGCAGCAATGACTTCCAGAATAACTGGATGTAATGTGGAGGTTTTATTGATAGAATGGAAGACTGAAGACAAAAACTCCTGAATTGATGTGAGGAATCCTTTGAAGATGATGTTTCAGATTGTGGGAAAGGAGGTTA
The DNA here is from genome assembly GCF_004010195.1 of Chiloscyllium plagiosum. Lineage (NCBI taxonomy): Eukaryota > Metazoa > Chordata > Chondrichthyes > Orectolobiformes > Hemiscylliidae > Chiloscyllium > Chiloscyllium plagiosum. Next base: position 85,820,387 of record NC_057710.1, read on the forward strand.
CAATGATAGTCATGCAACCTCTACCATTCAAACTACTGTCACACAAACAGAAACTCTCAAAAGGTGACCAAAGTAAGGAACCATGCTCAATGCAGATTATGTACCAATGGAGACTTTGACCAGAACTGTACTTTAAGAATGATCAAATCAAAATAAAATAAATACAACAATTTTAGATGGGTTTGAGGAACTGAATGACCTGGGAATTCACATTTCTTTAATACTGCAAATGTAGCAGAACAAATTCATAGGGCTATTATAACAGGACAGAAGATGTTTCTGGAGCCAAATACAGTAGCACAAAAGTAAATAAGTTACGGTAAACCTTTATATATAATTAGCTAGAGTATTATGTCCAATTCTGGGAATAGCATATTAAGAAGAACTTAGAATGTTAGAAGGTTTAGAAAAAAATTATCAGATTGGCTTGAGGGATGAGAAGAATTATTTATGTCCAGAGACACCAGGAAATCTTTCTTTAGAGCTGAGAAATTCAGTGCAAATTTAATAGAAGTTTGCAAAAGTAGGAGGGATTTGAATAGAGTGAATCGGGAGAAAATGTTCCCAATAACACAAAACTTTCATAACTGGAGCAGACACATATAAGATAGTTGATAAAACTACAAATCATTAGAGAAAGGAAGCATTTTTTTAATGCAGCAACTTGTTACAATGTGTAATGCACAAAAGTAGATGGTTTCATATTGAAAAGTCCATACCCTTATTGAAAACTACTTTACTTGATGTGAAATAAAAATGGCAGTGAAAATGATGACAGAATTTTCCAGGGAACAAGTATTTAGTGATTTGTGTGGTTAAGTTTTAGGATGAAAACTATATCCAAAGGCATAGAACAATGGCATGTAATATTTAAACTAGAGATCAATAACATTCAGGATAAATATAACTCAATAAATAATAAGAACATATTAACTAAAAGTGAAATAACATGAATAAGTAAAGAGAGAAGGATAAAACTGAACTTAAAAATAGCAAAGTACAAAAACACTAAAATCAAAGATGACAAAAGGGCATAGGATGAACTTAGAAAAAGAATTACAAAACAAATTGGAAGGCAAAAAGAAGACATGAAGAGAAATTATTGAAGAACACAAAGCAAACAGTAATGTATTCTGTAGGCACATAAGTAATAAAAGAAAAATTATCATAAGGTTCGTCTCATTAAAGGATGAGCAAGCTAATCTCAGGAGTCAGTACTCAAATTGCAAAGGTATTGAATAGCTATAAAAAATGGAAAATGTTAGAAATACCGAGCTGGTCTGGCAGCATCTGTGAAGGTGAATATGACTCTCTTTTGAGCTGAATATGACTCTCTTCCTGAACTGCCAGTAACTGAATATATCCAACACTTTCAACTTTTATTTCAGATTTTCAGCATCAACAGTGTTAATTTAAATTTATGGAACCAATGCTTTGCCTCAGTTTTGACTGAAGAGTCTAATAAAAAGTAAATGCGAATAGTAGAAAGAAAGTAAAACAATTGACAAGCTAGGAAAGCTTACAGAAAGACAAATACTGCAGTTACATTCAATAATGGATGCAAAGCAAATCTAAGGAGGAAATCAATGAGGCACTCTATTTATATACTACCACTACCAGGAAAATAAAAGGACCAGAGGAGTTCACATTTCCATTTCTCAAAAAAGGAAGTCAGGAAATCTAGGAATGGTAAACCAGTTTGCATAACATCAGTGGGAGGCATTATATAATGATGCTAACTTAAAACATCAAATGACAATGAGTTTGAGAGCCTTACAGTAGGGATTTCTCCAAAGGCCATGTTTTACTCATCATATATAAATATTTGAAAAAGTAAAAGGTAAATTTGCCATAGTCCTATGACTCCATATCAACTCTCCACCACATTCAGCTGGATTGTGTGTTTTCTTACCTGTGGCCTTTCTTTGTCTCGGTCTCAGGCTGGCTTGACATTGGCCTTCCGCACATGGAAGGACACTGCTCATTGTGCACTCACAGAGACAACTGGTGGTGGTTTAACCTGAGAGTCACCACAACTCAGGCAAGGGGAGAGGTTGGGAAGGAGAGCCCTTCATGTTTACCTCAGCCAGTGTAGGAATTAAACCTATGCTGTTGGCATGACTTTGCTTTGCAAACCAACCAACTGAGCTAATTGACCACTTCGAAGCAGTGGTCAATTATCATGGTAAATATATCTATTATCATGGTAAAAAATGGACTATCAATTTTCAACTTCCACCATGTGATTTTTAGTATCTGGGACTTTCATGCACTAAAATGGTTTCAAGCAAGGAAAATCACTGACTTAATAAAAATAAATTACTGCAGATGCTGGAATCTGAAACCAAAAGAGAAAATGCTGGAAAATCTCAGTAGGTCTGGCAGCATCTGGCCCCAATTACTTGGTTCAGGGATTTGAATTACAGTGTCAAATATCGTGGATGATGCTTCTCTGAAAAGATTGACTGGGATCCAAACTCCATAATCAAAGGTGTCACTTTGGATCCACAATAGCACCAAAGTGTTGTTAATTTTTTCCTCACTGGAAAGACAGTCATGAGCAACTGAGTGAACTGACACATGGGTATTTGAGACTGTGGCATTTGGCTACACTCGGGTGCAAGCTCGGCCACAAGATGGACTCATGTCGTGAGCTATGGTATCAGAAATACCTTTCCTGAAAAAGCGGCCGAGTTGAGAATTAATGCTCTCGAAGTCAAACGGAAAATGTTGGAACGGCAGGTTAGCTAGTGTTCGAGGTAAAATAAAAAGGTTAAAGATTGGGGATACACATACATTCCTTACAAGAACTAACAGCTTCATTTAACCTTTAAATACCATGGACTGTTTTCTTTCTGTCAGATATTGGATCTGCAGAACCAGTGTGCGTGCGGTTAAGGGGTTGGTTTGGATTTAGCGAGATGGGAGTGTTGCAGTCCTTCTGAATCTGATGCATTTCAGGTTATAAATCGCCTGGTCAGGTTGACATTGTTTTAACGTGGGAGCTCTTTGAGAAACTCGATTCGTTAGATTGAATTACCCCTGAGCAGGTTTAAACAGTTGGCTATGCCAAAGGTCCATTGTATTTCCACTTACATGAAAAATGCGGAAGAAACGGACAGCCATATATTTATTCTGCACCTTAGTGATTGAGAGTTGAGGCAGGCTGTTCTCACGGATTTCTGAGTGATGTCCCTGGACATGAGCAAGGTTAGAGCTGATTATTGATAGAGCTTCGGTTTGTTCACACTTAAATCTGTAAAGGTCACACACCTTATGATTCATTCCGTGCTGTTTTGTTGCTCATAGCGAGGACACCAAAAGTTTCAGAGAATTGCCAAGACTGTGAAAACTATCTGCGGGATCAACCTGGTTTTGAAAGGGTGAGTGCGACACATTACTGATATATCCAACACCGAATAACACAAACTGCATCTCCTGTTGGGCTGGCCCCAGAACTGCATACCTGCCGAAAAGTACCTCTCAGTGTTAGAAATCCTGATTGCACTGCTCATTAGTGAAAACTAGCCGTTTGCGATCCTCCCAGTGATGTATCCCTGACAGTGTAGACGGCTTGGGAAGAAGCAGTAGATGGAATACAGATGAACAGTATGACAGACTGTGTGGCGTTTGGCAAGTTGCTTGACTAACGATAACCGGGGGCAAACGAAAAATGATATTTCGGAGCAAGGAAAACGGTACTACCCCTCAGTTAGTCTTTGTGTTGAGCCTGTGTTGGTAAATGTGAAATGTGTGTTGGAATGTGTCTCTGAACTCCAATGTATGAGCCCTTGTGGATAGGAACACTGGATCAGGTTCAACTCAAGCCATTCAACTTGCCCAGCCTGCTTAACCATTTATTACTGGATGGGTATATGAATAGGAAGGGTTTAGATGGATATGAGCCAGGTGTTGGCAGGTGGGACTAGATTGGGTTGGGATATCTGGTCGGCATGGACAGGTTGGACCAAAGGGTCTGTTTCCATGCTGTACATTTCTATGTCTCTATGACTCAATGACAATCTTGGATCATTGTACACTTCAATCACTTTTGCCCACAATATCCCTGTAAGCCTTTACTCCATTGATAATCAACAATTTATCTCTACTTTAGATCCAATCCAAGACTGAGTTTCTACAGTTTGTGGAATCAACAATTCCAAAGACTCAGTCTCTGAGTAAAAGAATTTCTCCTCATCTTTTGCTTCTAAATGGCACTTTTATTTTTAAATTGTGTTCCCTGGTTGGAGACTCCCTAAGCAAGGGAAGTATCTTACCCGCAACCACCCTGTCCATCCCTTTAAGTACTTTGCAAGTTTCAATTACATAACCTCATTATTGGAAACTCCAGGGAATAAAATTGAAAAACAAATTTGTAAGGAGATCTCAGCAATCTGTGAGAATAATAGGGCAGTTATTGGTAAGGGATTTTAACTTTTCAAACATAGATTGGGGCTTCCATTGTGTTAAGGACTTGGATGGAGAGGAATTTGTTAAGTGTGTACAAGATAATTTTTTGATTCAGTATGTAGATGTATCTACTAGAAAAGATGCAAAACTTGATCTACTCTTGAGAAATAAAGCAGGGCTGATAACAGAGGTATCAGTGGGGGAGCACTTTGAGGCCAGCAACCATAATTCTATTAATTTTAAAATAGTTATGGAAGAGGATAGACCAGATCTAAAAGTTAAAGTTCTAAATTGGAGAAAGGCCTTTTAAAAGTTGATTGGGGTTGGATGTCACAGGTAAAGGGATGGCTGGAAAATGGGAAGCTTTCAAAAAGGAGGTTACGAGACTCTGAAGACAATATGTTCCTGTTAGGCTGAAAGGCAAGGCTGGTAGGTGTAGGGAATGCTGGAAGACAAGAGAAATTGAGAATTTTGGTCAGGAATAAGAAGGAAGCATATGTTAGGTACAGACAGCAGAGATCGATTGAACCCCAAGAAGAGTATAAAAGCAGTAGGAGTATACTTAAGAGGGAAATCAGGAGGGCAAAAAGGGGACATGTGATCGCTTTGGAAATTAGTGCTAAGGAATATCTAGAAGGATTCTACAAATACATTAAGGACAAAAGGGTAACTAGAGACAGTATAAGGCCCTTCAAAGATCAGCAAGGCCAACAATGTGTGGAACCACAGAAGATGGGGAGATACTGATCAAGTATTTTCCATCAGTGTTTACTGTGGAGAAGGACATGGAAGATACAGAACATTGGGAATTAAATAGTGACATCTTGATAAAAATCTATATTACAGGGAAGATGTGCTCTCATAAAAAGGAGGTTTTCATAAAAAGCAGAAAGCTGGATAAATTCCCAGGACCTGATCAGGTGTACTCTAGAATTCTGTGAGATGAAAGGGCGGTAATTGCTGGGCCCCTTGCTTAGATATTTGTATCATAGATCATCACAGGTAAATTGCCAAAAGATTAGAGGTTGGCTAATGTGGTGTCACTGTTTAAGAAGGGCTACAAGGAAAAGCCAGTGAACTAAGGACTGATGAGCCTAACATTAAGACCATAAGACCATAAGAAACAGGAGTGGAAGTAAGGCCATTCGGCCCATCGAGTCCACTCTACCATTCAATTGTGGCTGATGGGCATTTCAACGCCACTTACCTGTACTCTCCCCATATCCCTTAATTCCTTGTGAGATTAAGAATTTATCAATCTCTGCCTTGAAGACATTTAACATCCTGGCCTCCACTGTGCCCCATGGCAATGAATTCCACAGGCCTACCACTTTCTGGCTGAAGAAATGTCTCCTCATTTCCATTCTAAACTGACCCCCTCTAAGGCTTTGCCCATGGGTCGTAGTATCCCCACCTGATGGAAACAGATTACCAGCATCCGCCCTTTCTAAGTCATGCATTATCCTGTAAATTTCTATTAGATCTCCCCTCAACCTTCTAAACTCTAGTGAATACAATCCCAAGATCCTCAGCCATTTATTCCTGGATGAACTAGGCCTACCATTCCAGGGATCATCTATGTGAATCTCTGCTGGACACGCTCCAGTGCCAGTATGTCCTTCCTGAGGTGTGGGGCCCAAAACTGGACACAGTATTCTAAATGGGGCCTAACCAGAGTTTTATAAAGTGTCAAAAGCACATCACTGCTTTTATATTCCAACCCTTTTGTGATAAATGACAACATTACATTTGCTTTCTTAACCACGGACTCAACCTGCAAGTCAACCTTTAGAGAATCCTGGACTGGCACTGCCAGGTCCCTTTGTACTTTGGTTTTATGAATTTTCTCACCGTTTAGAAAATAGTTCATGCCTGTATTCTTTTTTCCAAAGTGCAAGACCTCGCATTTGCTCACATTGAATTTCATCAGCCATTTCTTGGACCACTCTCCTAAACTGTCTAAATCTTTCTCCCCATCTCCTCAGAGGTCTGTCTGTCTGCCTAACTTCGTATCATCAGTGAACTTTGCCAGAATGCCCCCAGTCCCTTCATCCAGATCATTAATATATAAAGTGAACAGCTGCAGTTCCAACACTGAACCCTGCGGGACACCACTTGTCACTAGCTGACATTCCGAAAAAGAACCTTTTATCTCAACTCGCTGCCTTCTGTCAGACAGCCAATCCTCAGTCCATGCCAGTAGCTCACATCAAACTTTGTGGGCCCTCACCTTACTCAGCAAGGCCTTTGGAAGTCAAGGTAGATAACATCCACTGGATTTCCCTGGTCTAACCTACTTGTTACCTCTTCAAAGTATTCTAACAGGTTTGTCAGGCACAACCTCCTCTTACTAAATCCATGCTGACTTGTTCTAATCCACCCCTGCACTTCCAAGAATTTAGAAATCTCATCCCTTATGATGGATTCTAGAATTTTACTAACAACCAAGGTTAGGCTAATCGGCCTATAATTTTCCACCTTTTGTCTTGATCCTTTCTTGAACAAGGGGATTACAATAGTGATTATCCAATCATCTGATACTTTCCCTGACTCCAGTCATTTTTGAAAGATTACAATCAACACCTCCATTATTTCTTCAGCCACCTCCCTCAGAACTCTAGGATGTAGCCCATCCGGGCCAGGAGGTTTATCAATTTTTAGACCTTTTAGCTTTTCTAGCACTTTCTCTTTTGTAATGGCTACCATACTCAACTCTGTCCCTTGACTGTCCTTAACTGTTGAGATAGTACTCATGTCTTCCACTGTGAAGACTGATGCAAAGTACTTATTAAGTTTTTCAGCTATTTCCTTATCTCCCAGCACTAGCCTTCCTGCATCAATTTGGAGCGGCCCAATTTCTACTTTTGCCTCTTGTTTGTTTCTTATATATTGAAAGAAACTTTTACTACCATTTCTAATATTACTGGCTAGTTTACCTTCCTATTTGATCCTCTCCTTCCTTATTTCTCTCTTTGTTGTCCTCTGCTTGTTTTTGTAGTCTTCCCAATTTTCTGATTTCCGAGTGCTCATGGCCACTTTATAGGCTCTCTCTTTTTCTATGATACGTTTCCTGACTTTCTTTGTCAGCCACGGCTGTCTAATCTCCCCGGATAATCTTTCTTTTTTTCGGGATGAACCTCTGTACTGTGTCCTCAATTACACCCAGAACCCCCTGCCATTGTTGTTCTACTGTCTTTCCCACTATGCTCTGCTTCCAGTCAATTATCGTCAGTTCCTCTCTCATGCCCTCATAATTACCTTTGTTTAACTGTAACACCATTACATCCAATTTTGCCTTCTCTCTTTCAAACAGCAGACTGAACTCTACCATATTATGATTGCTGCTTCCTAAGTGTTCTCTTACTTTAAGATCTTGTATTAAGTCTGGCTCATTACATATCACTAAGTCCAGAATAGCCTGCTCCCTTGTGGGCTCATCACAAGCTGTTCCAAAAAGCCATCCTATAAGCATTCCGTGAATTCCCTTTCTTTGGATCCACCGGCAACATTATTCACCCGGTCCATTTGCATATTGAAGTGCCCCATGATCAACGTGACCATGCCTTTCTGACATGCCTTATCTATTTCCTGATACATTTTGCGTCCCTAGTCCTGACCACTGCTGGGAGGTCTGTACATAACTCCTATTATGGTTTTTTTGCCTTTGTGGTTCCTCAACTCCACCCACACAGACTCCACATCATCTGACCCTATGTCATTTAGTGCCATAGATTTAATTTCATTCTTAACTAACAAGGCAACCCCACCCCCCTGCCCACCTCCCTACTTTTCGATAAGTTGTAAATCATTGGGTGTTTAATTGCTAGTCCTGAACCCTCTGCAACCACGTCTCTGTGGTGCCTACCATATCATAATCATTCACGATGATTTGTGCTGTTAATTCATCTACTTCGTTATGAATACTACAAGCATTCAGGTAAAGCACCTTAATGCTAATTTTCTTATCCTCATGATTTCCATCACCAGTAATATGTCCTAAGTTATCCTTTCTTTTTGCTTCATTTCTGGTCTGCCTCAAACTTAAACCATGCATATGCTAACCTCCTGGCATCGACCTCTGGGTTATAGGCCCAATACACTCCCACTGTGCCACTCTGCTGGTGGCGGGCAAGTTGGAGGGAATCCTGAAAGACAGGATTGCAAGATATATATGTATTTGGAAAGGCAAGTACTGATTAGGGATAGTCAATCTGGCTTTATGTGTGGGAAATCATGCCTCACTAACTTGATTGAGTTTTTTGAAGAAGTAACAAAGAGGATTGATGAGGGCAGAGCGGTAAATGTGATCCAAATGGACATCAGTAAGGCGTTTGACAAGGTTTCTTGTGGTAGACTGGTTAGCAAGGTTAGATCACATCAAATACAGGAAGAACTAGTCATTTGGATACAGAACTAGCTCAAAGGTAAAAGACAGAGGGTGATGGTGGAGGGTTGCTTTTCAGACTGAAGGAGATGCTCTGGAGGGCATTGTCGACCACGTGGGAGGGGATATTATGGTCTTTGAAGAAAGAAGCCTTCTGAGATTTTCTATGGTGGAATTGGTCATCTTGGTAACAGACGCGATGGAGACAGAGGAATTGGGAATAAGGGATGGAGTTTTAACAGGATGCAGGGAAGGAGAAGGTGTAGTCCAGATAGCTGTGTGAGTCCGTGGGTTTGTAGTAGAGAGTAGGTTTGCAGTGGTGTTTCTGCTCCAAGCCCATGGATTCTGCAGCTACCTGGACTACACCTCTTTCCACACTGCCTCCTGTAAAAACGCCATCTCTTGTTCCCAATTCATCTGCCTCCGCTGCATCTATTCCCAAGATGACCAATTCCACTATAGAAAACTCCAGATGGCCTCCTTCTTCAAAGATTGGAATTTCCCCTCCCATGTGGTTGACGATGCCCTCCAGTGCACTCCTCCACTTCCTGCACTTCCACAATTGAATCCCACCCCTCCCAATGCAACCAGGACAGAACCCCTCTGGCCCTCACCTTTCACCCCACCAACCTCCGTATACATCACATCATCCCCCACCACTTTCGCCACCTATAAACAGGCTCCACCACTCGGGATATATTTCCCTCCCCATCCCTATCAGTGTTTCAGAGAGATCATTCCCTCCACAACTGCCTCGTCAGATCCACAACCCACACCAGCCCATACCCCACTCCCAGCACCAACGCCCCACCACGGGAAGTGCAAAGCCTGTGCCCACACTTTGTCCTACCCTCACCTCCGTCCAAGGCCCCAAAGGATCCTTCCACATCCAACAGAAATTTCCCTGTACCTCCACTGATGTCATCTACTGTATCCGTTGCATCCAATGTGGTCTCCTCTACATCAGGGAGACAGGACACCGATGTACGAATCATTTCAGAGAACATCTTTGGGATACCTGCACCAACCAAACCCACCTACCGTGGCTGAACACTTCAACTCTCCCTCCCACCTCCACCAATGACAGGTCCTGGGCCTCCTCAATCGCCAAACCCTAACCACCCGATGCCTGGAGGAAGAACGCCTCATCTTCCACCTTGGGACCCTGCAACCATACAGGATCAATGTGGGCTTCACCAGTTTCCTCCCCCCACCTTATCCCAGTCCCAAGCCTCCAACTCGGCACCGCCCTCTTGACTTGTACATCGTCTTTCCCATCTATCCACTCCACCCTCCTCTCCAACCTATCACCTTCCCACCCACATTTATCTACCAATTATATGCTCAGCTACCTTTCACCCCAGCCCCAACCCCTCCCATTTATCCCTCAGACCCCCGGCCCACAAGCCTCATTCCTGATGAAGGACTTATGCCTGAAACATCGAATCTCCTGCTCCTCAGATGCTTCATGACCTGATGTGCTTTTCCAGCACCACACTCTTGACTCTGATCTTCAGCATCTGCAGTCCTCACTTTCTCATATATTTGAATCTGTATGGGTAGATGAGAGTTCGTATATGGGTCTTGGGTAATGAATGTGTCAGAACTTGTGGGTGGATTTGAGCCTCTGACTATATGAGCTTGGGTATGTTTTGAGAGCTTGTGTGTTTGCACAAGATTATCAGTATTAACACACCTTGTTATGATCTCAGCTGGACAAGTAAGATCCCAGAACTAAATCTATTTTTATAGACCATTATTAAAAAGATTTACCATGTCAGTCTTTAATTGAAACATCAACACACCAGGCAGTAAAACTGGCTTTAACATAAAGTGCAGGTCACACAAGAGAAATGTCAATAAAACAAAAATGATGCCATCTAATTACACCACAGTTTGAAAAGACTTCAAAATACATGACATAATAAAATCTCATCTACACCCCGACACCATCACTACAGTTAATAAAAATCTAGTGATATATCCCTGGATGACTCTATGATTCTATAAATCAAGAAGTTGAGACCATGGAAAGATGTGAGACTATAGTTGAGAATTTTAGTCATCAAGGTGTTGCTTGACTGGGAACCAATGTTGTCATCAAACATATTGATGGTACATAAATGGGGCTTAGAGTAAAGCCATAGGTAGCAGGAATTTTCATGACTTCCAATTGAGAGAGCATATAATGTATGATATCAATCAGGAGTGCATTGAAGTAGTTAATTTTAGAGGTAGTGAAGAGATAGATTAGAGTTTCAACAGCAGATAAGCTGAGTATAACGAGCTGGGTCAAAGTCAGGCAATGTTACTGAGGCAGAATTAGGTGGTCTTACTAATGGTGAGGCTGGGGGTCAAATATGACACCGGGGTTGCAAAAGTTTCAGTTTTATGTTTAACCTCCAACACTTACCAGAGAAAGGGACAGAGTCAGAAGTTTGGAAACAATGTTTTAAGTGTGGGCTGGGAACAATGACTTCAGTTTTCCCAACATTTAATTGGAGGATCATGCTGCCTATTGGATGTTGAAAAAGCAATCTGTTAAATTAACAACTGTGGATAACTGGAGAGAGGTGATGGTGAGATAAAATTGCGTGCCTCACCGTACATATTTAACATGACATTTTTGGATTGTGTAATCAAGGGGCAACAGGTAGCTATGAAATAGAAAGGCGCAAAAGATAGATGAAAACAACAAGAATCACCAACAATTCAATGACAATCAGCTTTTTAAAATCTCAACTGCTTTCCTTCAAGAAGGAACTCTACCACTTTACTTAGTTCTTATATGTGATTCTGTTCTGCCGTTAAAGTTATTGGCTCCTAACTGGTCTAAAGTGTTATTCAGTTTCTTCAAGACTTAAGTGTTAATAAATGCCATCCTTGACAGTGATGCTTACACCTTGGGAATGAATTTTGAAAGGCAAATAATAGTGTTGAATAATAATAATTTTACCATTGTCAGAATAATCAAAGCACAATTTTACCTTGTAACATTAAAATACAGCAATAAAATATTTGCAACATCCATGTTGGAGCTGAACTTTAATTTTACGCATTGTAGGAAATTTGCGCAAACTCCATAAATAGAATGAAGGCCTTTCCTGTACAGATATTTGAAACTGTGATCATTTTGGACTTTGAGTGTCACAGAGGTTACATCAATCCCTGGCAGACCCCACTGTCACTATCCCCACCCCCCAGAACCCCAAGGGGAGCACTACCCCTGCTCATACCTCCACCCCCATTCCCCCCACCATCACACCCACTCCAGGTACTGGCTCTGACCCCACTCCCAGCTCCATACCCACACCAGATCCCAGCTCCCAGCCCTGCCGAGTTTTCACCATCCCTCCAGACCTTCCACTCACTGAGGACGAACGATCAGTCCTCAGCAAAGGACTCACATTCATCCCCCTCCGTCCACGCATCAATGAATTTAATACACGCCGTGACATCGAACACTTCTTCCGTCGCCTCCGCCTCCGAGCTTACTTTCACAATCAGGACCCCCGCCC
>NC_057710.1:85835099-85842517 GCF_004010195.1 Chiloscyllium plagiosum
CTAGCTTATCTCTCCATGCTTCAGGCTCTCTGCCTTTATTCCTGATGAAGGGCTTTTGCCCGAAACGTCGATTTTGCTGACGCTCCTCGATGCTGCCTGAATTGCTGTGCTTTTCCAGCACCATTGATCCAGAAGCTGATCAGATTGGACAGCTCTTGTTATTTTTTTTTACCTGCTTCCCTTGGAAGCTTTACAGCTTTACAGCTTTACAGAACATAAAATATGGGAAAGATCACCTGCTGCTGCCTGGAAGAACTTCGACATAAATGAATTGGAGGCACTGGTGATCTGGGCTGGTACTGACATTGCTGCTTTTGTGGTGGAATTGAGCTGCAGCTCTTCAACGTACAGCAGACATATTTCCCCAGCAATCTGCAGCCAATCTCCAGCCTTCTCAGCATTTACAGCTGAAAACATCAAAGTGTGATTGTTCTGGTCTGTGGACTGGATGATTGGAAATGAGCAAATAGAGAAAAGATGTGTTTGTAATGCCTGGCTCAAAAGTCCCTTACTAGCCTCTAACATGTTCTCATCTTCCCTGTACGAATTCCCATTAAGAAATGCTTTGTTCCCCCACAGTGGTAATGCAAATATGACAGTATTACTTGGGAGTGAGGTCAGCAATCTGACTCCTGAGTTTTTCTTTTATTTGTTCATGGGACTTAATAAATGCTGGCCTAGCCAACAATGCCTAACATTCCCTAATTGTTAATAGTCAACCACATTGCTTTGAAACTGGAGTTACATGTAGGCCAGATCATGTAAGGATGGCATGTTTCATTTTCTAAAGGATATGGAGGATGAGATTGGCTTTTCTTTACAACATTCGACAGTGCTTGCATGGTCACCATTAAACAAGCTATTTACTGAATTCAGATTTCATCATCTTCCACAGTGGGATTAAAACCCTGTCCTACTGGGTACTGGTCCTGTGATATTTCCATCTGTTCCACTGCCTCCCCCCAAACATTTAAATGAAATGGATGAAACCCTTCACAGCATTGAAAGTTCACATGAGGTATAGAACAAAGCTAACCAGTGCACAGCAGAAGTTCACATATTGCTATTGACACATCTTGGGCTGGAGGAATACACTTGAAGTCATGACTTTAAATTTTTTATAGAAATTTTAAAAAACTTTAAGAGGAATCGCTTCTTACTGCTCTTCCATCTGACATTCAGTTTTGAAGTAGAAGTATTTTTACTTTCTCATTCAAGTCATGACCCTGACATTCCTTGCTTATTAGACCAAAATGATGTCAATGATTTTCCGGCAGAGAACAAATGAACACAACATACCATAATCAATGTTGAGAACAAACCTGACAAATCATAATTTTCCTAACTCATTGAATAAAGGTATTCTTATAATCTTGTGTGCCAAGTAAGTTCAGTGCTTCACATTCCAGTAGAGTCATACAGCATGGAGACACACCCTTTGGTCCAACTTGTCCACTTCAAGCAAGTTTTTTAAACTAGTCTAGTCCAATTTGCTAGCATTTGGCCCATATCCCTGTAAACACTTCCTATTTGTGAACCCATTCAGGTCCTTTTGAAATGTTGCAATGGTATTTGCCTCCATCACCCACCTTTGGCAGCTCATTCCATACTTGCATAACTCTTTGCATGAAAAGGTTGCTCCTTGGATCCTGTTTAAATCTTTCCACTCACACCTTAACCCTATGTCCTATGTAATTTAGGATATCCCCATCCTTGGAAAAAGACATTGGCGATTCATCCTATCCATGATCTTCATGATTTTGTAAACCTCTTAGCCTCGGATGCGCCAAGAAAAAAGTCCCTTTATAGCTCAAACTCTCCAGTCCCATCAACATCCTTGTGAATCATAGTTTCAATCTTATATTCAGCGTTCCACTTTCTTCTGCACAACCTTTTTGTTTTGACCATAATCACAACACAAAATCTTCATAATCCTTTGGTGGTCTCATTTTCTGCTATGGTCTGCTTGTTTGGAACTCTGGTCATCCTATCAGGATTAGAAAATCTCACCATTTCTTAGACTCATAAGCATTTATGGCACAGAAGGAAGCTATTCCATCGACTGTGTCATCACTGGTCAACATAGGTCTGAATGCACTAATCTCATTTTCCAGCACTTGGCCCAAGCCTTGGAAACCATTATAGAGCAGATGAATTTTTCTCCTATTAGGAAGCTGTCTGCCTGCCATTAGCATCACTAACTTGTATTTTTCGATCACTCGATGTCAGCTTTATCTCAGCTCTTGCATCTCATTCATCTGTTGTGTTGTGTCTTTGTCATCATGATACAATTTGACACAAAGAATTTCTGTCGTTCAGTACTCTTTCAGGTGACTACACAGTATTTCATATGATAATAATGAACTTACTGGGGTAAAATAGTGTGTCTATCTTACTCAGCTTTTAGTGTCCCAACATTACTTCATCACGTGGCCTCACATCAGACTGTCTAAGCTCCGTTCAGTAGTCTGTGTAAAATTTTGGACAAGCTTGTTTTCAGCATTATGATCTCAAATCTCCTGTTCAACATTGTCACTAAGTTGAAATTTTAGAGCTTGTTTTGTGTCCAATGAACAACTCAGCAGGGCTCTTTCCTGTCATAATGTATGGAGTTGCTCTATATATGGTCAACAACACCTCCTTTTAGTCTATGCCCTCTGTCTGAGCAATTCTCATCTGTTTCTCTAATGTTGGTTTTGCTGTTCCTCTTCCCATACAGCGCAGGCAGGTTGGACTAGTTTAGTTTAGAAACATGGTCAGTGTGGACTGGTTGGCCTGAAGGTCTGTTTCCATGCTGTGTGACTCAATGACTCAATACTATATCCTCCAATGGTCCAGCTGATGATAATATGTTGCTTATTGATTCTGGTGGACTGGGTCTGCTGACAATAGATCAAGTTTTGTGAATAGTTCAGACAATGCAAACACTGCTTTCTCTGCCATTGTAGATGTCATTGCTACATATTCATAATAGTGGCGAAAATAGTTAACACCTGTCCATTACCACTGTTAGAGATGAACCTAAGATGAAGAAGATTATCAAAAATTACAAAGAGGTTTTGATCAATTGAGTCAATGGGCTGAGGTGTGGCCGATGGAGTTTAATTTGGATAAATGAGGTATTGCATTTTTGTAATACAGACAAGGTCAGGACTTATACAATTAATCTTAGTGTCTTGGGTAGTGTTGTAGAACAGAAACCTAGGAGATCAGGAACATAATTCTTTGAAATTTGTGTCATAAGTAGATGGGGTTGTTAAGCAGATGTTTCGCATGTTTGCTTTCATTGTTGAGACCTTTTGAGTGTAAGAGTTGGGATATCATGTTGAGCTGTACAGGACATTAGTAAGGCCTCTTGTGGAGTATTGTGGGCAGTTCTGATCGACTTGTTATTATCAAACTGCAGAGGGTTCAGAAAAAGTTCACTTGGATGTTGCTGGGAATGGAGGATCTGAGACTTAAAAATAGATTGGAAGTTTGAATTGTTTTTTTCACTGGAGCATAAGAAGTGAGTGGTGACCTTCATTGAGGTTTTAAATCAAGAGAGGTATAGATTAAGGTGAATGACTGAAATCCCCCACCTTTTCCCTGGGGTGGGGGATTTCAAAATTATGGGGCAAATTTTTAAAGTGAGAGGAGAAAGATTTAAAAAGAACATGAGGGGCAACCTTTTTTACATGGTGTGGTTCTTGTGTGGAATGAACTGCCAGAGAAAATAATGGACGCAGCTACAGTTACAATGTTTAAAAGACATTTGGATAAGTATTGAATAGGAAAGGTTTGGAGGGGTATGGGCCAAGCGCAGGCAGGTGGGACTAGTTTAGTTTGGGAACATGGTCGGTGTGGATTGGTTGGACTGAAGGTCTGTTTCCATGCTGTATGACTCTATGACTCAATGCTATATCCTCCTATGATCCAGCTGATGATGATATGCTGCATACTGGTTCTGGGGGTGGACTGGGTCTGCTGACAAGTTGAGATCCATGACATGTTTTGACAAACCATTGTATATCTTTCTTCATTTCTGACTATCATATTTTGGTTCCAGGATGGCAGGACTGACATGTGATGAAAGGCTGGATAATCTGGGCTTGAACATTCTAGAAATTAGAAGAATGGGGATATCTCATAGAAACATATAAAATCCTTATGGGTGTGGACAGGCCAGACACAGGAAGAATGTCCCTGATGTTAGGAACTAGGAGCTACCGTCTAAGAATAATGGATAAGCCATTCAGGACTGAGATGAGGAAGAATTTCTTCACTCAGAGTTGTGAACCTCTGGAATTGTCTCCCACAGGAAGCTGTTGGGACCAGTTCATTAGATAAATTCAAGGACTTTGTCCTTGCAGCTGAAGGGATCAAGGTGTATAGGGAGAAAGCATGAACAAGATATTGCGATTGCATGATCAGTCATGATTATATTAAATATGTAAGCTTTGCTCCTTGCAAATCACTCCCATGTGACTCTTATGAACTAGCACCAACAGTCTGGATCTGAGATTCTGTGACACCATAAGTCTGTTGCCTCTGAAAACACACCACCTAAATGTGTATGATTCACCTCAGACAGTGATGCACATCTTTCGCCAATTTCCAACATGGATTCTGTGTTATTTCAAATTCTGGATTTTGACAGTTCTTCAATCTGTCTAGTTGTCATTGCTCTGGGCAGAGCATCAACTGCCACAAAACTGCATAAATGATTTTGCTTTTTTATAGAGTGATGATCTGTATGTTTGGTCATTCTTCAGTTTAATGGTCAACAAGTTCTATTCATTCAATACAAATTCAGTTAAGTAAAAATTAAGGAGTTTAGAGAGAATTTCTGAGATCGAGTACCTGAAAATGACATTGCTGGAAGTACATTGAAATTCTATTTTGCTATTTATGTTAAGACTTTTTCTGAACTGTTGTTTCATATCTATCTGCTTTTTTGTGTGGAACAAATTTTTTTTGTGTTTTAGAACATTGGCAGCCTCATGTAAATATGCTTAGTGACCAACCACCATGGTAATCAACTGCAAAAATTAAATAAGATTAAATAAGCCAGGTTTCATATCAGCTGGGATCCTAACATGATAATAATGCTCACTTCGACATCACTAATGACTACCGGCATTTTTCCGTAAATGGTGACAACCAGGAAAAACAAGATTGCTATTTGTGTCTTCACTCCCTGTATCTACTTCAACTCATCCCACGGTTTAATCTCTGACCTGTCACCATCACCCCCCACCTTCAACTGCTATCACATACCTACTTCCCCCCAGCCCCACCTCCCTCCCATCTCACTTTCCTTTATCTGACTTACTAGGCCTCCGTCTCTGTTCAGCTTTGTTTCTGCGCACCTTGGGGAAATAGTCTTTGTTCTCAAAACTTGTGCATAACTCTTCCATGGCAGGGATCATTTTCATAGTGTCTACTGTTGCCACACTTGAAGCAATCTCTCTGTCTCTGACCTCTGCTGTTTTAAATTTACATGAATCTGGGTTCCATTATGCCTCTTGGTCAAACCTCAGCTTTGTTGTGCCGATAGCAGGGATGGGACCAATCTCCACGCTATGAAATTGCCCAGGAGAAAGTGAGGACGGCAGATGCTGGAGATCATAGTCAAAAAGTGTCTGGCTGGCACAGCCAGTCAGGCAGCATCCAAGGAGCAGGAGAGTCAACGTTTCGAGCATAAGCTCTTCATCAGGAACAATGGGGAGATCCAAGGGGGCTGAGAGAAAAATGGGAAGGGGTGGGACTGGGGTAGGTACGTGATAGTAGTTGAAGATGGGGGGTTGATGGTAACAGGTCAGAGCAGAGGTTGGAGTGGATAGGTGGGAAAGAAGATGGACAGATAGGACAGTTCAAGAGAGCAGTACCGAGATAGAGGGTTGGACTTGGGATAAGATGGCAGCAGTGGAGAAGAGGAAAATGATGAAATCAACATTGATCCCATGTGGTTGAAGTGTCCCAAGGCGGAAGATGAAGCGTTCTTCCTGCAGGTGTGGGATGGCTAGAATCTGGAGGAGGTCGAGGACTTGCAAGTCCTTGGCAGAGTGGGAAGGGGATTTGAAGTGCTTGGCCACAGGTTGGTGGGGTTGTTTAGTGCATGTGTCCCAGTGATGTTCTCTGAAACATTCTGCAAGTTGGCATCGTGTCTCGCCAATGTAGAGGAGACCACATCGGGAGCAACGGACACAACAGATGATGTGTGTAGAAGTGCAGGTAAATCTCTGCCAGATGTGGAAGGATCCTTGGGGGCCTTGGATGGAGGTGAAGGGGGAGGTATGGGTGCAGGTTTTAGACCTCTTGCTGTGGCAAGGGTGGGTTGGTGGGGGCATGGACCTAACAAGGGAGTCACGGAGGGAATGGCCTCTGTGGAATGCAGATAGGGTTGGGGAGGGAAATATATCCCTGGTGGTGGGGTCTGTTTGCAGGTGGTGGAAATAGCAGAGATGATGCATCGTATCCGGAGGTTGGTGGGGTGCAAGGTGAGAACTAGGGAAGTTTCTGTCCTTGTTGCAATTGTAGGGGTGGGGTTCAAGGGCGGACGTGCAGGAAGTACAGGAGATGCGCTGGAGGGCATACCAGATGGTCTCCTTCTTCAAGGACCGCAATTTCCCCTCCCATGTGGTCACTGATGCCCTCCAGTGCATCTCCTTCACTTCCCGCACTTCCGCCCTTGAACACCAACCCTACAATTGCAACAAGGACAGAAACCTTTGGTCCTCACCTTTCATTCCACTGACTTTCAAATACAATGCTTCATCCTCCGTCATTTCCGCCATCTATAAACAGACCCCACCAGCAAAGACCATTCCCTCCAGGACTCCCTTGTTAGGTCCATGCCCCCCAACAACCCACCCTCCAATCTTGGCACCTTCCCTTGCCACCACAAGAGGCGTAAAACCTGTGCCAACACCTCCTCCCTCACCTCCATCTAAGGCCCCAAAGGATCCTTCCACATCCAGCAGAGATCTTCCTGCACCTCCACACACGTTATCTACTGTGTCTATTACTCTCGATGTGGTCTCCTCTACATTGGGGAGACAGGACGCTAACTTGCAGGATGTTTCAGAGAACATGTGTAGGACACACACACTAAACAACCCCATCGCTCTGTGGCTGAACACTTCAACTCCCCCTCCCACTTTGCCAAGGACATGCAAGTCCTGGGCCTCATCTGTTGTCAGATTCTGACCACCTGATGCCTGGAGGAAAAACGCCTAATCTTCCACCTTGGGACCCTCCAACCACAGGGGATCAATGTTGATTTCATCAGTTTCCTCATCTCCCCTCCCCCCACCTTATCCCAGATCCAATCTTCCAACTTGGCAATGCCTCTTGAACTGTCCAACCTGTCTATCTTCCTTCCCACCTATCCGCTCCACCCTCCGCTCTGACCTATCAGCATCACCCCCCCACCT
>NC_057710.1:85842525-85846371 GCF_004010195.1 Chiloscyllium plagiosum
ACCTTCCCCCTCGGCCCCACACCCCCTCCCATTTATTTTTCAGCCCCCTTTGGGCCTCCCCCACATTCCTGATGAAGACCTTATGCTCCTAGGATGCTATCTGACCGGTTGTACTTTTTCCAGCACCACATGTTTTGACTATAAAATTGTCCATCTACTGCTTTCAATGCTGTTGCTACATTCAGAGTATCATATAACATTAGTTTGCCTTTTCCTTCCAGCAGCTTATGCCTCCATGTATCTGACCAGCAATGCTGAATCACCTGATCCATTATTTGACTATTCAGATCAATCACAATATAATTGTATCCATCCAATGCCTGGCTCAAGCAAGTCACAAACTGAGTCATTGTTTCTTCTCTTTCTGTCTCATCTGAAGGAAAGCAATAATTTGGAATGTGGAATTTGGCATTACCACATAAAGGTCCTTCAAATTTTCCACCACACGTTCATAATTTCCTTTTTCCACCATATCTTAAAAGTTTTTCTCATTAAACATCCACAATGAACAGCAACAAGGGCTGAGACTTTGCTTTCTGTGCCACTGTGACCCTGTCCAAAAAAAAACTGCAACTATCAGTGTGTTCTTCAAAATCCTCCAGACCTGTTTCTGTTTCATGTTGATGGTATTGGCATCACCCATCAGATTAGACAGCTTCATTCTCTCGAGTGCAGATGTATTGACTTTAGAAAGTCGTAACACAATCTGAAATTACTTTGTAATTACCTTTGTATTTTTTGTTTGCCCATTGCCAGGATCCTACCTCAGATATAAATAACACACTTGAAATTACAGATTTAGGATTTTAGACAAAGATTAACAAAGCTTTAATGGAGACTGCTTCTTACTGCAGTTATATGTATTGTTCAACTTTGTGTGTAGCATTCAGTATACTTTCAGATCCTTATTTCAACAACTGCGCGTAGTTTTTAATAGTCAAGCCATCACCATGACAACAATTTACTCTACGTCCTTGGCATTTCTTAAATTTGACACCTTCTAATGCTATGCCAAATGTATTGTTTCTGCATGCGCACTTTTAAAATTAAAAGCAAACTATAAAAGGGGCGGAGCACTGTGCAAATGCCCAAGCATGCCTTTACATGCCCTATTGTTGCTGATCTCAATGTAATCTGGAGCAAGTGCAGTCAGTAGTATCACTGAGGTGTGCCAGCTGTATTGCTTTCAGTTCCTTATATAAGAACCAACATTTTTAACACAGCCACAGCCTATATAACAGGTTTAGTAGGATTGTGATCTAACTGAAATTTAGATAATACAAAGTACTGGGTCAGTTGAAAAGACATATGAAACCCATGATTCTATAACTGGAAGCATAAAATACAAAAGGAAGGCTTTTGCATGCTAGAATATGATAATGCACTGACTCGAGTCAAATTAGTGTATTGTGACTAATTCTGAATACCATACATTAAGGAAGATGTCAAGGCTTTTGAGACCACGCAGAGGAAACTTACGAAAATGGTAATGGGGTTGTGGGGTTTTATTCCCACCTTTCCTGGACAATCAGGTTTATTCTGGTTATCAATAACCCAAGGCAGTTCTCCCAATGGGATACACCCAATATTCTTTATTAAATCAAAGTACGCTTCAAAAGGTACTGCAAAAATATTACCCATGCAATGCTTACAATCATAAGTAAAACCTCTTTTGCAGACCTACTGGAAGATCAGACCTACTTTGATCTGCCTACTTGGTCTCAGCTTCTAGTTGTTGATCAATTAGCCTCCCCAAGCTAGTTAAGGTTTTGTTGTGAGGTGAACCTTTTATGCGCTTTCCAAGTAAAGAAGCTTTACGTGTGAAGTTTTGACACTATCCCATTTCCAGTAAATGATCAGTTTGACCACTGGCAAACAAGATAAATGAGTCATGTTTTCCATGTTTGTTCAATTAACTCATTAAGACCTGCTTGCCTGCTTAGAAAGACACTTGTCTCTTGCCCTTAATGAACTTTGACATAACACTTTAGTTTGCCCTTGCTGTTCACCACCCTTATGTCATCCAATCAACTGCATTATACTTACACAGCACAAATTTACAAAAACCACAAATTCAGCTGATAAATCGTACAAATCATCACAGCTGATTCAGGGTGTAGGTTTGTTCGCTGAGCTGTAGGTTTGATATCCAGACGTTTCGTTACCTGGCTAGGTAACATCATCAGTGGCGATCTCCAAGTGAAGCGAAGCTGTTGTCTCCTGCTTTCTATTTATATCTTTCTCCTGGATGGGGTTCCTGGGGTTTGTGGTGATGTCATTTCCTGTTTGTTTTCTGAGGGGTTGATAGATGGTAGATAGATCTATGTGTTTGTTTATGGCGTTGTGGTTGGAGTGCCAGGCCTCTAGGAATTCTCTGGCATGTCTTTGCTTAGCCTGTCCCAGGATAGATGTGTTGTCCCAGTCGAAATGGTGGTTTTATTCATCCATGTGTAGGGCTACGAATGAGAGAGGGTCGTGTCTTTTTGTGGCTAGCTGGTGTTCGTGTATCCTGGTGGCTAACTTTCTTCCTGTTTGTCCTACGTAGTGTTTGTGGCAGTCCTTGCATGGAATTTTGTAGATGACGTTGGTTTTGTCCATGGGTTGAACTGGGTCTTTTAAGTTTGTTAGTTTTTGTTTGAGAGTGTTGGTGGGTTTGTGTGCTATTAGGATTCCGAGGGGTCTTTGTAGTCTGGCTGTCATTTCTGAAACTTCTTTGATGTATGGGAAGGTGGATGGAATTGTCATGGTAACTCTGGAAAAGCTGAAATTCTGTGGGATGGCATAGTGCATGGAATGAGCTGCCAGAGCTGGTGGAGGCTGGTACAATTGCAACATTTCAAAGACACCCGGATGTGTATATAAATAGGAAGGGTTTGGAGAGATATGGGCTGGGTGCTGGCAGGTGGGATCAGATTGGGTTGGGATATCAGGTCGGCATGGACGGGTTGGACTGAAGGGTCTATTTCCATATTTCTATGTCTCTATGACTCTGGAACTTGTTTCCACAACCCTCTGGGATTTCTGCCCTTCTTCAAAGCTGGTCTTAGATGTGTTTATAATTTTCACCACTCCAACATTAAAACCTGGTGTTTATCTGCATAGAACAGAGCTTCCCAAACGTTTTCACATTGTGACAACAAGTAGTTGGGCTACCTGCTCTGCCAGTAATTTTCAAATCCTCTTGGGCCACAGTTGAGTTGAGTTTTTTGAAGAAGTAACAAAGAGGATTGATGAGGGCAGAGTGGCAGATGTGACCTATATGGACTTCGCGTTCGCCAAGGTTCCCCATGGGAGACTGATTAGCAAGGTTAGATCTCATGGAATACAGGGAGAACTAGCTATTTGGATACAGAACTGGCTCAAAAGTATAAGATAGGGGGTGGTGGTAGAGGGTTGTTTTTCAGACTGGAAGCCTGTGACCAGTGGAGTGCCACAAGGATCGGTGCTGGGTCCTCTACTTTTTGTCATTCACATAAATGATTTGGATGTGGGAATGCAGGTTCATAGCTCCTTGAAAGTGGAGTCGCAGGTAGACAGGATAGTGAAGAAAGCTTTTGGTATGCTTTCCTTTATTGGTCAGAGTATTGAGTGCAGGAGTTGGGAGGTCATGTTGCTGCATAGATCATTGTTAGGCCACTGTTGGGATATTGCTTGCAATTCTGGTCTCTTTCCTATCGGAAAGATGTTGTGAATCTTGAAAGGGTTCAGAAAAGATCTACAAGGATGTTGCCAGGGTTGGAGGATTTGAGCTACAGGGAGAGGCTGAACAGGCTGGGTCTGTTTTCCCTGGAGAGTCGGAGACTGAGGGGTGACCTTATAGAGGTTTACAAAATTATGAGGGGCATG
>NC_057710.1:85847435-85856917 GCF_004010195.1 Chiloscyllium plagiosum
TGCTACTTTCTCCCCACCCCCACTCTCCTTTAGCTTATCTCTCCACCCTTCAGGCTCTCTGCCTTTATTCCTGATGAAGGGCTTTTGCCCGAAACGTCGATTTTACTGCTCCTCGGATGCTGCCTGAACTGCTGTGCTCTTCCAGCACCAGTAATCCAGAATCTGGTTTCCAGCATCTGCAGTCATTGTTTTTACCTAGAGAAATAGCTGCAATGGAAAGAGGTTGAATGCTTCAGCAAATGATCCCTGGCTGATCCTTTCTCTCTCGCTAACACCTCTCCTATAAGAACCTGCGTTTCAATTTATCTTTTTATGCCAAGGGATGTGTTTATGGGGATATTGCCAAAAATTGGAACAGCAACATTAAGTTGCAATATTCAGCTGGGTTTTAGATAGGTTAAGTTTTTTCTGTATTCTGTTCTCTTTTGTTATGTTTCATTTAATATCTGTAAATAAATTCTGTTTTGTTTAAAACTGAGTGGTTTGACCAGCTACATCACTCCTGAAATATCCACCTTACGTCTGACTAAAACAACTAAATAAGTTAGGATCTGGGCTACCTTCTTAAAATGTTTTGAGGGGATCTGGCCTGGTCCAAAACAGTTGTGACATAAACAAAACAAGATGCATAGATCAACATTAAATTTGACATTTCTTTACTATTTCAACTAAAACCATTATACATTGTGTACCTTCAAGCTGTGCAATTGCTTTTATACATTTCTATATTGTAAAAACATTCTAAAAGAATGGATTACCAACCATAGAAATGGTAATTGAAATAGCTGTTTGTATTGGGGTCAGCTATGGCTCAGTAGGTTTCAGAATGTCATGAGTTGTAGTCCCTTTCCAGACACTTGAGCACATTAATCAGATTGAAATTGGGGTTCAGTACTCAGGAAGCTGCTGCACTAATAAAGATGTTGTCGTCAAAATATATTCCAACAGTGCAGAAGAAATTAATTTGTTCCATGCCTGTGCCAGCCCTTTGAAAGATTTGTCCAATTTAGTTGTGGACTGGAGCTAACTGCAGGGCTCTCTTAAAGAGCTGGCTCAGATATTGTAGGAAGAAGAGTCATACCAAACTTGAAATGTTAACTCTGTTTCTCTATCCACAGATGCTGCCAGACCTGCTGAATTTCTCCAGCAATTTCTGTTCTTGTTAAACAGCCAATGTAATAGATAAAAGCAAATTACTGCAGATGCTGGAATCTGAAACCAAAAGAGAAAATACTGGAAAATCTCAGCAGGTCTGGCAGCATCTGTAAGGAGAGAAAAGAGCTGACGTTTCGAGTCTAACTGACCCTTTGACAAAGGGTCAGTTAGACTCAAAACATCAGCTCTTTTCTCTCCTTACAGATGCTGCCAGACCTGCTGAGATTTTCCAGCATTTTCTCTTTTGGAGCCAATGTAATAGTTTCTGTTTAATTATCTTCCATTGAAGTTAGTCAGATAATATGAGAAAATCTGCTGAAATTTTAGTCATATTTATAAAATAATTCACTAAATTGTCATTTTTTTTGTTTATGAAACTGAATACCATGCTTTAATATAAACAATTTGACATGATTGCAGTGATGATTATGTCTGATACAATTAATTTTTATTTTTATCGAATGCTACTTTTTTGATGTGATCAATAACCAGTTATGTTGTAGCCATTAATTTCTTTGAAGTACTACCTTATAGTGGCACCATTAATATTACAAGCCTCACAGATTAATCTTGGCTAGACTGCTAAAAACTCCAAATGTACTGCTGATCAGATAACTCCTAAATGCCCAATGTGCTGAACAAGACAAAATTGATTTATACTATATATACTTTAAATATTATTTTAACCCTTTAGGGAGGTACAAAAACCTACGACTTTAATATGTTGACCTCTTGGGGAGCATTTTGAAACTAAAGCTGAAATTATGGGGCTTTTAGTGATTTGAGAACCCTTGGAATCCACAGCAAGTTTTATTGTGGCTCTAACGCATTTGATGGCATCCTGTTTCTGGGTTTCCCGTCCTATCAGAGAGGATGGGCAGGATGACAGATTAAATCTGTCAAAAGAAGGATTCCTAAACATTCCAACACCTGAGTTGTACATCAATAGGATGCAGGAGCACAGAAGGTTGGGAAAGGTGAGTAGTATTACACTTGCAAGTACCAAGTCCCATACTCTGACTTCCCTGCATTTTCCTGCACGGCTCTGCTCAAGTCTCATTCTTCTCTCCCACAGTCAAAATTCTGGACAGTCAAAACTTACCCTCATTGTGTCATTCTCTCAAACATATGTCTCACAGGTGTGCTATACAAACATTTGAGGGGGTGGTGGTGACAGGGGTGGCTCGAGTGACAAACACATGACAACTATTGTAGATAGAGGGTCTAGTTCCAGGAGGTTCCAAATTGCTGATAGAGTCTGAAACTCGTGAGGCACTTGTGCTGATACAGGTCAGAAAGGCTGATCTTCTGCCTGTAGGCCCTGTATAACACCTCCTTGGAACTGAATATCAGTATCCATCTTCTCTGAACTCTTGGATAGTGCATAACTGAGGGAAAGCAGCTGGTGTTTCTGCTTCTCTTTGTACCCCTGATGTTACTGTCCCTCTTGTTCCTAACAAAAGTACAGAACAGAGCTCTATAAACTGCTCCATGCTGCAATAAAGGCAGATACGAGGGAAACGTAGCTGAAGATGAATAACATACAAGACGAAAGAACTGACTCTCAAGCATTTGGAAACCCCCGTGTTAAGCAGTGAAGCCTGCTCTCAGAAGGGTTGTGAACAACAGTCACTCCCTTCAACATGACAGGAGCTCTTCACTTTTACTGATTAAAAGCTTTCCAGCCTTCAAGATTCACAAGAAGCTCATCTCAATATTTACTTGTTGATCCTGGTGAGCTGTGGATAGCTCAGGAATAGTTTTGCTGGATGTTGAAGCCAGAATGATTCATTAAAGCAGCAATCAATGACCCAGCTGCATATCACAATTACTTATTTAACATTTCTACAGGGCTTGCAAACCTGCCCCAATGGAAAGTGGATGTGTATGTGATAATCTTAGAACAAAGAATAAAGAACAAAGCATATTACAGTGCAGGTACAGGCATTTGGCCCTCCAAGCCTGCGCCGATCCAAATCCTCTATCTAAACCTGTCACCTATTTTCCACAATCTGTATCACTCTGCTCCCTGCCCATTCATGTATCTGTGAAGATACATCTTAAATGATGCTATCGTGCCTGTTTCTCCCACGTCCCATGCATTCCAGACATACACCACCCTCTGCATAAGGAACTTTCCATGCATATCTCCCTCAAACTTTTCCCCTCTGACCTTGAACTC
This sequence comes from Chiloscyllium plagiosum, assembly GCF_004010195.1. Classification (NCBI taxonomy): domain Eukaryota; kingdom Metazoa; phylum Chordata; class Chondrichthyes; order Orectolobiformes; family Hemiscylliidae; genus Chiloscyllium; species Chiloscyllium plagiosum. The sequence goes on from NC_057710.1 coordinate 85,850,773, forward strand.
ATGACCCCTAGTAACTGAATCCCCCACTCAGGGAAAAAACTTCTTGCTATCCTCCATGTCTATACCTCTCATTATTTTGTAGACCTCAAACTTCCGTCTTTCTAATGAAAATGATCCTAATCTACTCAACCTCTCTTCATAGCTAGTACCCTCCATGCCAGGCAAATTCCTGCTGAACCTCCTCTGCACCCTCTCCAAAGCATCCACATCCTTTCGATAATGTGACGATCAGAACAAGATGCAGTATTCCAAATGTGGCCGAACTAAAGCCCTATGCAAAAGTAACATGACCTGCCAACTTTTGTACTCAATATTCCGTCCAATGAAGGAAAGTAAGCAGTATGCCTTCATGACCACTCTATTAATCTGTGTTGCCACCTTCAGGATACAATGGACCTGAACACTCAGATCTCTCGGACATCAATTTTTTCCAGGGCTTTTCCATTTATCGTATTGTTCACTCTAGAATTGGATCTTCCAAAATGTATCATTTCGCATTTGCCAAGATTGAACTCCATCTGCCATTTCTCCACCCAACGCTCCAATCTATCTATGTTCTGCTGCATTCTCTGACAGTCTCCTTCACTACCTGCTCCTCCACCAATCTTAATGTCATTTGCAAACTTGTTAATCAGACGACCTATACCTTCCTCCAGATCATTTATGTATATCACAAACACTAGTGGTCCCAGCACAGATCCCTGCGGAACACCACTGGTCACAGTTCTCCATTTTGAGAAACTCCCTTCCACTACTACTCCCTGTCCCCTGTTGACCAGCCAGTTCTCTATCCATCTAGCTGGTACACCCTGGACCCCATGCGACTTCACTTCCTCCATCAGCCTGCGATGAGGAACCTTATCAAATACCTTAGTGAAGTCCATGAATATGGCATCCACAGCCCTTCAAACAACTTTGTCATTTCCTCAAAGAATTCTATTAATATGGTAAGACATGACCTTCCCTGTACAAAACCATGCTGCTTTCCCAATATTCTTCCAATGCTTCATCTGTTTTCAGTTGCCTAGACCTTATGTGTACTTCCTTTTCCCTCTTAGCAAATCTCACAATCCATGGTTCCCTAATATTTCCATTTCTATTCCTCATTTTCACAGGGGCATGCCTGTCCTACACTCTAATCAACCACCCTTTAAAAACCGCCCACATATCAAATATAGATTTACCCTCAAACAGCTGCTCCCAATCCATATTCCCTATCTCATGCCCAATTTTGCTATTGTTGGCCTTCACCCAATTTAGCACTCTTCCTTTAGGACCACTCTTGTCTTTTTCCATTAGTATTTGAAAATTTTTGGAATTGTGATCACTATTCCCGAAGTAACTCCTGACTGAAACTTCAGCAACCTGGCCAGGCTTATTCCCCAACACCAGATGCAGTATGGCCCCTTCCCGAGATGGACTGTTTACACACTGCTCTATAAAACACTTCTAGATACTCCTTACAAATTCTGCTCCTTCTAAATCTTGAACATAGGTGAATCCCGGTTAATGTTGGGAAAATTAAAATCTCCCACATTACTACCATTCTGTTGCTCCTACATCTTTACATAATCTGTTTACATATTTGTACCTCTCACGCTCGCTGTTGAAAGGCCTGTAGTGCAGCCCCAACATTGTTACCGCACCCTTCCTATTTCTGAGCTCAGCCCATATTGCCTCACTGCTCGAGTCCTCCATTGTGCCCTTTTGAGCACTGCTATGATCTTGTCTCTGGCCAGTAATGCAGCTCCTCCACCCCTTTTACCTCCCTCTCTATCCCGCCTCAAGCATCTATATCCTGGGATATTTAGTTGCCAATCTTGCCCTTTCCTCAACTAAGTCTCAGTAATAGCAATAACATCTTACTCCCAGGTACTAATCCAAGCTGTAAGTTTATCTGTCTTACTGACTACACTTCTTGCATTAAAACAAATGCACCTCAGACCACTTGTCCATCGCATCCATTGTTGCTGCAAATCTTGATCCCATGTCTCTTTTAGGGGATTGAACTCCCTGCCTAGATCCAAACCCATCTTACCTTGATGGTTAAGGTTCTCATAAAATCCACAATGTGGAAACAGGCCCTTCATCCCAACAAGTCTACACCAACCCTCCGAAACATTACCCACCCATATACCATTTCCAATATTTATTTACCCTGACTAATGCCCCAAACCTGCACACTATGGGCAATTTAGCACAGCCAATGCACCTAACCTGCATATCATTGGACTGTGGGAAGATACAAGAGCACCCGGAGGAAACCCACAGAGACACAGGGAGAACATGCAAACTCCACATAGACAGTCGCCCCAGGCTGGAATCAAACCTGGGTCCCTGGCACTGTGAGGCAGCAGTGCTAACCACTGAACCACTGTGCTGCCCCCATCTGACCATTCTGTCCATTATGTTCAGTTTGAGCTCAGCTACAGTTGACTTATAAAAACCTCACTATAATAGTAGCATTATGACAGCTAAGAAGACTGAGATAAATTCAGAATCCTGCAAAGGAGGACCAAAAAGATATTAAAAAGAAAGAAAATAAACTGCAAGTGCAAACTGACAAAGAATATCAAAACTGGCAATAAGAACCTCTTTAAATATATAAAAATGAAAGGGAAGGTCAAAGTGAACACAGACCCTTTACAAAATGAATCTGGAGAGACAGTTATGGGAACAAGAAAATAACAGAAGAGTTAACTGATATTATACATCAGTTTTTAAGGTAGAAGATATTTTGAACACTCCATTAATAGTAAAGAACAAAGGGAGAGATTGAGTACCACCACTAGAGAAGCTGGATTAGACAAACTAATGGTGGGTAAAGGCAGTTAAGTCCCTTGGCCCTGAAGGCTTGCATTCTAGGATTGTGAAAAAGGTAGATATGAAGACAGTGAATGTATTGACTGTAATTTTCCAAAAAAATCTTGGATTCTGGAGAAGTACCAGAGAATTGAAAAACTGCTAATGTGACGCTGCTGCTCAAAAAGACAGGAACTTTAGCAGCACATTTACTAAAACTCGAAAGATACAGAGAGGATTAACATGGCCCCTCCGCTAGGATGATACAAATTTGTGAAACATTCAAAAAGTGGGTAACTATAAGACGATTAGCCTAAAAAGTGAGCAAATGGAATATAATATAAAATGGAAGTTGTACATTTTAGAAGGGAGAACAGAAGAACAGAGTAATATTTAAATGGAAAACAAACTGCTTAAAGCTGCAATGCAAAGGGACTTGGGGGTACTTGCGCATGGAACACAGAAAGCTAGCACCTGAGTGTAGCAGGAAATCAGGAAGGCAAATGGAATATTGGCCCTTATTTCAAGGGGATTGGAGTATCAGGTAAGAAAGTTATACTACAACTGTACAAGGTGCTGTGGAGTACAATTAGCTCTGCTATAATGCGTTGGTTCTGTTCTCATGCAATCCCATGTTATAAGAAAATTGCGTAATAGCAGCACCATTTCAACTAATGTTTAACTAATGTTATAACCAATACACAGTTTAAATGTTCATGTTTTAGAAACAGTGTCCACAATTCATCAATAGCGTTATTCAAATTCGCAATGACAAAATGTGCATTATAGCAGAACTACCCGTACTGTGAGAAGTTGTGGGAGCCTTATTCAAGAAAAGATAAAATTTCATTGGAAATGGTTCAGAGAAGGTTCACTAGGATGGTCCTTGATGTGGACGGATTGTTTTATGAGCAAAGATTAACGAGGTTAGGTCTTTACTGATTGGAGTTTAGAAGAATGAGAGGTGACCTCACAGAAACATACAGGATTCATAAAGGGCTTGACAGGGTAAATGTTGAAAAGATGTTCCCCTTCATAGGCAAGTCCAGGACCAGAGAGCATAGTCTCAGAATTATGGGTGCCAATTTAAGACTGAGATGAGGAGGAATTTCTTTTCTCAGAGAGCTGTGAGTCTTTGGAACTCCTTGCCAAAGACAGCTATGGAGGTAGACTCCTGGTGTATATGTTGTGATAGATTCTTGATTTGTTGGGGAATCAAAGGTTTTCGGAAAAAGGCAGGTAAGTCGAAGTGAGGAATGTCAGATCAGCCATGATCCTTTTGAATGGCAGAGCTAAATTGACGGGCTGAATGACCTACTCCTGTTTTTATTTCTTATGGTCTTATGGTCTGAAATATATAGATATTATCGTAATAAAGTTATCCAAATATCAGCAATATCTGTAACTTGGTGAAATTGTTTTTTGTTTTCCAGGTACATTCAAAAGGCCAAGGTAACAAAATGGGTGACGTATCACCTGACAAGACAGTTGAATCTTGACAAGGAACTGCTCTTCAACATTCACAATTTCATGAAGAACAAAACTGTTAGTGGTATCATTTATGTAACTTTCTGCTCAATATTTTGTTTAAGTTTAGATTATGTACAGTATAGGTTGAAACGTGCTTGAATTTCAACTCTCTTTGTAGAGTGTGAAACAGACGTAACAAGTGTTAAAATTCAAGTAAGATTTTTCACTACTTTGGCTGCTATATGGCAATTTAAAGATTACTCTTTCTCGGAAGCTTGACTCATTTCTTTGCCCTATATTATCATTATGATGTCAGTATAATTTTAAATGCAACCTTACTGAACCACATGTTACAGTAAAACCTGTTAGATACCAAGGTGATGCTCCCTAAATTGAAAGCTAAATTGTATGGAGTCCTTCAAGTCCCTCAACAGTATTTGGGCCACTGTTATCCTGGGCTCTCTCCTCAGCTTGAACTGACTGAATACGGAAATCTGCAATATTGGGAACCTCCACAGGAGGCTGAGATGGACCATCCAGTTGGCATTTCTGACTGAAGATGGATGTCAATGCTTTAGCCATATCTTTTTGCACTAAGGCGCTTGCGTCCCCAATCATTAAGGATTGAGGCATTGTGGAGCTCCTCCTCCAATTGATTGCGCTTGATTTTTCATCCCCATTGATGGCTGCATGTGACAGGACTGCAGAGTTTCGACTGAATATCACTATATGTCCACCTCTGATGGTAAAAAAAAGGACTGCAGATGCTGGAAACCAGAGTCTAAATTAGAGTAGTGCTGGAAAAGCACAGCAGGTCAGGCAGCATCCGAGGAGTCCACCTCTGTTCGTGTGGTGGTAAATGAAATAGCCAGGAATAGTACTGGCAAGGCCTGAAGCATTACCTGTATGATTCTGTAAGTATGACTTTCTCAGGCTTCTACTTGACTAGTGTGAGAGACAGCTCTTCCAATTTTAGCATAAGCTCCCAAACTTTAGTAAGAGGTGTTTGTAGGGTCAATAGTGTTGAGTTTGCCATTGCTGTTTGCAATACCTGGGTCAATGCTCGGTGCTCCATCTAGTTTCATTCCTTTCTCACATAGCACAGTGGCTTTATGCAACTGTCAGCTTGTTCGACTATTTTAGAGAGCATTCAAGAGTCAATCACGTTGCTGTGGATCTGGAGTCACATGTAGGTCAAACCAGGTAAGGTCACAGATTTCCTTCCCTCAAGAATATTTGTAAACAGGTAGGTTTTTACAACAATGGACAATGGTTTCATAGTCCCCATTAGACGAAATTTTAATTCTAGATTTATTAATTGGATTCAAATTTTATCATCAGCTGTGTGGAACTTGAACTCAATTGTCCAGGCCATTAGCCTGGGCCTCTGGAACACTAATCCAATACTAGTAACATCACCACTCGATGCTAAAATAAACCAAAGTTAAAAATCACACAACACCAGGTTATAGTCCAACAGGTTTAATTGGAAGCACTAGCTTTCGGAGCACCACTCCTTCATCAGGTGATTGTGGAGGACACAATTGTAAGGCACCGAATTAATAGCAAAAAATTACAGTGTGATGTAACTGAAATTATACATTGAAAAATAACTTGATTGTTTGTTGAGTCTTTCATCTGTTCGAATACATGATAGTTTCACTTCTTTCATGTGTAAATCACAAAACCTTTTTTTAAAAGTTGCATTCTCAGGTTAACTGTAACAATTGGTGTTAGCTAGACAATATGTCGAAGGTGTTAGCCCCCTGTGTTCTCTGTCTATGCCATGATGTTTAGATTGATTCTAATCTAAAAGTGAGATAATGGAGTTTTACATAAATTCATGCAGTTTTTGAGCAAAGTACAATGTAAC